>NW_019479966.1:0-916 GCF_002814215.2 Seriola lalandi dorsalis | reverse complement strand
GACTAAACAGCGGGAACCACCAGAAACAAGCCCAGTTAAACAAGCTCCATAGGTTGATGGTTGTAGATTTCAGAAGAGGTCGCAGTGTGCACCCTCCACTGGCCATCAACGGCACTGTTGAGAGAGTCACCAGCACAAAGTGACTGGGTGTGCATGTTACAGATGACCTCAGCTGGTCCACCAACACCATGGCTCTCACCAAGAAAGCCCAGAAAAGCCTCCACTTCCTCCCCCCACCCATAATGACAAGATTCTACAGTGTGGTACAGGAACTGTACAGTTGCTCGCAAATTCCTGCAGAGAGTAGAAAGAGCAGTGGAAAAAAATCATAAGCATGTCCCTCCCCACCATAACTGAGATATACACAGACAGGTGTGTTAGAAAGGGCACGAACATAATGACTGACCCCTCTCATCACCTCTTTACACTCTTGTCTTCCTGAAGAAGGCTCCAGAACATCCATGCAAAGTCTGCCAGACTGAGCAACAGCTTCTTCCCCCAAGCCATCAGGACTCTTAACACCCTTCAGATGCTGCCCCTCCCCTCCTGCTGACAGCACAGCACAGACGAGTGCGCCACGACTGCACCAGCACTTTAAACACACCAGTGCCTAAGCTACAGCATCATACATTGAACACATGACAATGATAGCCACATAAATGTGTATGTTTTTAATGTGTTAATATGTGTTTTTGTCTGTCTTTGACTTAATAGAAAACAACATCTATGAACCAGAATATGTCAGAAATATCAGTTACCGTCTAATGTGAATAAAGCCTGACTTTTTGTGTCCAGCTGAAAGTAAATTAACTGTAGTTTTTTAGTAATTGTAGATCATTGAGAGCCCCATCAAAAAATAAATTAAAACAAATGACAGTATCAGTCATTTGAGCAAAAGCAACATATTCAAGTGACA
>NW_019479965.1:0-916 GCF_002814215.2 Seriola lalandi dorsalis | reverse complement strand
TCTATATATAATTTGGTGTTATAATGAAAATTAATTTAAATTAAACTAATGTTTCTCACTTTAGAGTAATGGTGAACAGAGGCTCAAAGTACATAAGAAGATGTACATATCAGCTTGCTATGTGGACTCCACCAGTGCCAATTTATTTCTTTTTTTTCTTTAATTTAAAAGGTGCATTTGAGCTAGAATGCCACAGATAGAAGATACGTCTGGATTGTATGTTCTTGGAACAACAGCTGATTGTTTTGAGTGTGTGGAGTCCTCTGGGAGTCTAGAGAGAGTCAAATGAAGAGAGGGATCAATACTAGCTGAGGGGGTCTTAATCAGAAAGTTTTACAAAGTTAAAGTGAATGTTAATGTGTACCAGCCCACCGGATTGACTGGATTTAAGCAGCTCAAGGCAAAGTTTCAATTGTGTTTACATGCTTCAAAGAAACATTTGTGTAAGAGCCGGGTTTGCATGAATGAATTTAATAATCGGCACACCAGCAGGAATTTACTGTCCATGTTATTTGCTCTATGAACACAACAAAGAAGTCACTGTAACTGGCTACTTTCTGAAGTGAAACTGAAAAATATAAGGAAGAGATTTGACTAAGGTATTTATTTGGATGAATTCACCAGACATGTATTTTAAAGCCTTGTAAAACGGTGTCCCATCAGTGTTAAAACTAGAACTGCTCTGCTTAGTGTGGAATTCTGTGAGGTCACAGGTCACTGCTCATTCCTGTCATTTGTTGAGCTTATAAAGTGAATAAGGTGAAGAAACAGTGCAAGGGGTGACCTTATTCATTTCACCTTGTCAGTCTGATAACAGAGATGCTGTTTCCTGTTGGTCATAATATGTTGAGTCTGTCCCACCCTCCTGTTAATTGTGTGTATAAGTGTGTGTGCGTGAGAGAGAGAGAGAGAGAGA
>NW_019479963.1:0-978 GCF_002814215.2 Seriola lalandi dorsalis | reverse complement strand
TAAATCTACTGAGATATTGGACTTTAAAATGACTGAGGAGGCACTTTTCTTCCCCAACACATCACATGCTTCTTAAGCCGTCAAAGAGAAGAAAGTTAAAACACACAAGTCATCCAGAGGTTGAGTCGCTCGGTGAGAAAAACACATTTCAGTCTTAAAAAGAAGCCAGGTATTAAAGTGAGTGAAGGTCACCTGAGGAGCCCCGACAATGAAGCTTTAGGAATATGGCATTTTACGATGTGGGAAGTCGAGCTGCTAGTTTTTGTTTTTATATTAATCAATAAGTTATTCTGTCTGTTCAATGTCAGGAGGTACAAGGTCGCACAGGTGACATCTTGAAATGTGTTGTCCAATCAACAGACCACAACCAAACCAATTCTTTTTCTCATGCTTGAGTCAATCAAAAGGTTTCACTGATTCATTTCCTGTCAATAATCAATAATCAATTAAAGGACTTGAAAGACCATGTGAGAGATGTAAACTGTGCTGACGGGTCTGATGGTTGTTCGACAGTCAAACATCATCTGAAGCAAACGAGACGTCGAGCTCCGCTCAGATCTCCAAGCATCACTTACTGTGCTGTTGATGCTGGCCAGCAGTTTGCCGTTGAACTCCACCATCGAGTAGACGGCGCCTTTCACCTCCTTCTCCGCCACCGTCTGCAGCTTACCTGCAGGAGAGAGCACGGAGGCCGTTACCCAGCATGCACCTAATATCCAAAGTGTCGCACGCTCAACGCCGAGCTGAACCAGCACCTACAGGCTCTTAGCCTGGCCGAGCAGTGCACCACTCAACAGCTGTGAAAGAGGTGTGTGTGTGTGTGTGTGTGCTTGTGTGTGTGCGTGTGAGAGAGTGTGTGTGTGTGTGTGTGTGTGTGTGTGTGTGTGCGTGTGTGTGTGCGTGTGAGAGAGTGTGTGTGTGTGTGTGCGTGTGAGAGAGTGTGTGTGTGTCTGTGTGTGTGAGTGTCTATGTGTGTGT
>NW_019479962.1:0-916 GCF_002814215.2 Seriola lalandi dorsalis | reverse complement strand
CACTAACATCATCTCTGATAGTTCTGACCTTTCTACTTCTACATCATCAATTCACAGTATTTCTAGTCCTTGCACGGGCAACTCTGCAATCACACATCACTCTTGCTGGCTGACATAAACACTTATCCTTCCTGGTCCGACCTATCACAAGATTTATTGCACAGTGGCAAAGAAAATTATATAGTAGAAAAGAACACCTACAGAGAACCTGAGGACTACACTTTCAAACGTAAGTACTGGGTTTCAACTTAGCTCATAGGCTAACGGTACAACTGTTAAAACCAAGGGTCTTAAAAATGCAAGTTTTATGGCGTCGTGAAGGTTGCTAGGTGACAGGAGCCACGGTTTGGAGTGGGCACAGCTGGTGACACAAAGCGAAAATCCTCCGTGGGCCTGACCACCTCTTATCGGTTCGGCCCTCGTGGTTCACGACGGCTACGAAGTGCCACAGCTTCGTAAACCGCCTCCCCCGAAGGATGCGACCCCTGACACAGCTTGTGTTTGTGAGTTTACCGGAGGAAAACGTAGAATCTCTCTCTCTCTCTCTCTCTGTCTCATTTCGACTCCAGGTTAGGTCAGTTTGTTGACCTGAAGTTCACTGGCTCGTTGTGTTTTGGGAACATCTGTTAAGCTGCTTCAGTAACTGTTCAGAGAGACTGGAAGATTTTAAATGAACAATTGGCAGAGGAATAGAAACCTTCCCAACAGCCTCTACAACTCCTTCACTTTTGGCTCTTTTTGGCCTCAAACTCTGTTCAACGCATGCCTACTTTTTTCTTCCCTTCTCTCTTCATGTAGTTCTTCAATTAAGCTTTGTTATTTCTATTTTTTTCACCAGGTATTTGCATGTTTTTATTTCATCTATAGATATTAAATATTTTCCAACCCATTGTTGAGTTTCTTTTTTTTTTTTTTT
>NW_019479961.1:0-916 GCF_002814215.2 Seriola lalandi dorsalis | reverse complement strand
CAAAGTGAATTTCCATATGTGTAAGAAGTGATGCTAGCTTGGTTCTGGTGGCCTTTGTTTTAAAATGCTGACTGTGTAATCTCAATGTCCCTGGTTCAGGTCAGGAGTTTTATGATGCAACCTGAAACCTTCATTGTTTACATCCACGTCTGCTTGCTTGCATTTATCTTCTTCCTTACTTCTATGGGAGCATTTCCTCATTTCTTGGCACATTACCACCACCAATGATCCATTGATGGAATAGTGAAAAACGATTGTCTGTGCATCACAACACCTGTGTTCATGTGCGTTCTTGTGTGGGTGCACAACATCCAAACAAAAAAAATGGGGCCCACTCTTTAAAACATTGCTAAAACATGCTTCAGTTAAAGCTCAACAGGGTATTTAAGTTCACACCTCTATTTTGGGAAACTCCACTCCTCATGCATAACTGTCTGAGTGGTACTTTAGTCTTCAGGTAAGTCTGAGGACAGTTTGGGGATTAATTCTTCATTACACGTGCTTATCTCAGCACTGAATGGCTTTAAATGAAGATGAAGGAGAGAGGAGATTAAGGTGAAAAAAAACTATCTCACTTTGACTGCAATGTTTAACCTTAACCTCCAACTCCATAACAAAATTACCTCGAAGGTAAAAAAGCAAAGGCACGGCAAGGTCCATCATTTCCAGAAAGTCTTACGCATCAACAGTTAATTATCTTCTGTTGAAGGCAAGACAGAGACTAAGATGGCAGCCAGCACTGCAGTCATACTAGGCTTCATTAACAGGATTAAACAGTTTAAGGGCTTGATGAAGAAGAACCATTAATAGAGCATTAATCACCATGTCGCTAACTGAGGTTAGGCAGGAGGAAAGAGCAGTGCTTTGCTTTTGGCTTAGTAGGTCATGTGTTAAAAAACGCTAGGGCTTAAGAACT
>NW_019479960.1:0-916 GCF_002814215.2 Seriola lalandi dorsalis | reverse complement strand
ATACACAAAAGTGTGGGGTCTTCATCTAAATAAAGCTGACCAATAAGAGGAATCTGTAGCAACAGTCAACAATGCAACCGTTTCTATTCTGGTGTAAATTAAAGGTTAGATCTATAAGCATTAAGGGTTTTGCTGCCACGGCCTTACTTGGTTTTAGCAGTAGCTTATGGTGGCTAACGTTAGCAAACTTTAGATAGATAATGCTGCGTAACTGAAAGAGTCAGTTTGGCGGAATAATTTTACTGCTGTAAATACGCAACAGACTTAAAATTATGTTTTAAATATCAACTTCATCGGAGATCATTTTTCAGAAAGCAAATCTCCTCTCCATGAAAAATCTTTTTTCAGCAGTCTTAGCTGCAAAAAATCTGCAGTTTTTCTTAGTGTCAGAGCTTACCAACAAACCGAAAATCACGTTTCAGTTTATGACCCTATTTTATGTTGACATGGATAAACAAATATTGATATAAATATCTCACATTAAGATTTAATCTTTATTGCAATTGATTACTTCCAAAGTAATATTCAATACTCATGATTGTTCCCCTACATACAAAAGTAATAAATAAATAAATAAACACAGCTTTGTTTCAAAAGAGCCACTCCTTAACCCGGCTTATTTAAAATGCATCCAGGCCCGTCACTCAATCTGACATTATTTGGGTTTATTTCACAATGTTGCCAATGACGACGCAACTCCACGTCTGCTGTAAGACAGGATGTGGCAGTGTTGATTCCTGTTACAGTGTTAGTTACAGCGAGCAGAGCAGCAGCTCTGTTAGAACGTGTGTGTGGGCGAAACTGTGGCATGACTGAGTGTGAAAAAACAGACAAACACATAGTGTTCTGTAACTGAGTGAGAAATTCAGACATGATCGATGATACGGTGAGTCAACATTCAAATCAGAGCAAGTTG
>NW_019479959.1:0-916 GCF_002814215.2 Seriola lalandi dorsalis | reverse complement strand
ACACACACACACACACACACACACACACACACACACACACAGGTATTGACGAAAAGACACACACGTCGACATGTCCACATCTGCAACTGCACACTGCTGCTTTCTTTCCTCTTGCTCATAGAACTCACAGCTCTGCTGGCACAGCAGCTCTGCAGCTGGATGATATTGGCTCTGCCTGGTTTGGGGCACTTGCAGAGATGATTCTGTGTGTCTGTGTTCATTGTGCGTGTAAGTGAGGTTTGTTTTCCTTCTTTTTTTTTGGTCCACTTTTTTAGAAGTCTCACATGTAAGTAAGTAAGTAAGTAAGTAAGTAAGTAAGTATTTCTTTAGACATCTTTAATTTGCTCTACCAACCTCCTCAAGGATGTTGCTGGCTCCTCTCATCTATCCATCCTTGCACTTTGCATGCAGCATGTAAGATGCAGAATACAACAGAAATAGGTCATACAGGCCCACCACCTTAATATACCTTAGGGATACTGTAACACTACATACTATATATATACAATTATTTTCATTATCAACTAATGTAGCAATTAGTCTATCAATTAATTGATAACGTCAGAGTGAAAAGGGCCCATCACAATTTTCCCAAGAGAGCAGGACGGCATCTTCAAATATCAAAACCAAAAAATCTTCCATTTGTGATATAAAACCAAGAGAAGCAGAAAATCCCACATTAAGTGCAGCACAGTGGAGACTGGGGAGTGACAGTAATAAACTTCAACACAAGAAAAACATATAATCAGAGCCTGCAGGTGGATGATGGGATGGAAGTGGAACAGATGAAATGCTGTGAAGGCCAGGGTATGGTTGAAATTAAGTAGTTTGAGTGAGCAAGTGTTGTCCGTCTACATGCAAAAGCGAAACATATTTACGCCTGAGCTGAAAGGCAACACTCATGGCCAAAAGTCTG
>NW_019479958.1:0-916 GCF_002814215.2 Seriola lalandi dorsalis | reverse complement strand
TGGTTTTTAATTTATTTTTCTAAATAGCTGTAATAGCTTAAAGAATAAGTTCATATTTTTTCCCGTCTATCTATCCCGTTTTAATACAACTCTCACATGCCCATGTGTACATTGAAACAGTTATTGATTGATGTTATCGTTGTTCAAGCCCATAGTGACTATAAAATGATCCCTTCCAAACACCACTCTGCTGAAGAAGAGGACAGAGTCCTTAATAGACCCTTGGCCCATGCAAAAGTGAATAGCATTGCAAATATCGTCCATCCCTCTGGCCTTGTATTCTCACCTTTTTAATTATATTAAATAATTTTAATTTAATTATTGTGATTCAACTAAATAACTGGCTGGTTCAGTTTCTAATTTAAAAACCATTCAAATCAATTTCTCTGAAACATACCTAACGAAAATGAGTATAACATTTTCCCACAAAAAGGTAAGCGACTAAAAAAGTAGACAGGCTGCTGGAAGCTCTTCAGAATGCTTTAGGCACTGAACAAAACGTAAAATTGTGATCAGAAAATTGGTAGTTGTTAAGAAAGAAACGTGAAAGCTGAGAGATAGGGAGAAAGAGCAGCTGGGCTGTGAGTAGATGGCATTCAACTTTCAGCACATTTAGTCTGTTTATATAATACAAGTCCCTCATTGAACAAGTCTGATCTGAGCAAAGCTGCCTAAAGGCACACTGGATTTTAGAGTATGTCTCTTTAAGCTTTTTAATATGCTGGTCAAATAATGGCTTCCTCTTAGACTTTCTCCCTCTTGATGAATTTCAAAATGGACCATTCATTCCACACCACCAGTGCTCTGTTTTTTGGGAGCATGTGTGTGCATACGTGTGTGTGTGTGTGTGTGTGTGTGTGTGCGTGTGTGTACGTGCACTCGTGTGTACTCATGTATGAAAGTGTGTGTGTGTGTG
>NW_019479957.1:0-916 GCF_002814215.2 Seriola lalandi dorsalis | reverse complement strand
TAACATGAAGAAATGCTAAGTTTTAATCCATGTAACTCCAAAAAGTGAATTCGTGTTATAATAAATTTTTCCTGACTTTCCTCTCAGTGGAGCAGAACAGATACCTGTGGTACACTGGATAATGACAGTCTTGCACAGGCAATTAAAGCCAATGATAAAATTTAACTCTTAATTTCCCATTTAAATGGCTCTGTCTTTGGAGTGTGGAGAGGGAATTGCTGGTGGAGAGAGAGACTCAACTCATTTCTAGTTGAGAAACAGGAAGGAAAAATGCGACCTGTTTCTTGAAAGACCTGTCGTGAGTTTGTTAAACTGCATGTGCTCTGTTGATATTCCACTTCATTCCTTCTTTATTTGAGAAAGGTATCAAGCTTTTTCTTGATATTGTCAAATGAGTCCATTCCCATGTAGTCTGCCTGACCTTGCTCCCATTTCTCTTTCCGTTCTTCTGAGGACAGCTGGGGTTCGGGTACTTGTTCATGTGAAGAGAAGCTTTCAACCTGCGCAACAACCTGAAATTAAAAACACAACAGTGAAACATGGAAGGAAAATAGAAAATGACAGATTGCAGAGAACACATCCGTTGCGCTCATTGCTTTTTGATGCACTGAACTCGCCATACGTAGCCTTTCCAAATTAATGGCCGAAGGCAAACACACACTGAAGCTTTTGATTTTAGAAGAAGGGCAGCGATAGCATTAAACCAGGTGCCAACAGATTGCTATTGACTGCTGAGCTATGAAAAACAAATCATTTTCTCCATACCTGTTCACTCTCAAAAGTGACCACTGTGTGAGTGACCGTTTCACTATGCTGGAACTTTTTGAGATAAACGGGAAGACAGGAAATAGGTATATCATCCAGAATCAGAGTAAAATGAAATAAAACAAACAAACAAACAAAAAAAAAAAAAAAA
>NW_019479956.1:0-916 GCF_002814215.2 Seriola lalandi dorsalis | reverse complement strand
GGACAGACAGACTGACGGAGAGGGAGAGAGCGACAGGGGCCAAATCTGCTTTCTCTTTCAGATAAAAGGCCAGGCAGTACAAAGGCTTGGCCAAGCAGTGTCTGATCCACAGATAAAGCAAAGCTCTGCAGCTTTGGAAAGGAGAGGGCCACTGTGAAGCCAAATCACCTCTCAACAATACCTGACCTGACATAAAAGGGCAGCTGGACCTTTGTATTTTATGAGTAGGCTTGCAATAAAGCTACTACTCACACACACTAAAAAAAACACTGATTCAAAATACGCTGAGCATCAAGACTGTATTGTCAGACTCCCTTGTTGATTGTACTCAATTTTCAATCGCTATTGCTACGGATATCCTGACCTTTCAGGGTTTTGTTACTGCAACCCATGTGAAACTGATACTGCAGAGAAAATCCTACACTATGAGAGCAAATGTTAATGAATAAAATTAAGTGGTGGTGCTATTATATATACATTAGATTTACAAGGGCTTCTAATCTTCTTTAACAACTAATTGGATTGAATTGAATTATTTTCAAACTGGAAAACAGGTTTGTACTGAAAATATAGTTAACTTAGCTCGTGATTGCTCAACACCAGACTAGTTGGTGTTGAGCGATAGAAAAACTGCCCCTGAAAGTGCTTAAGCTAAGCTAATGTTACTTTAATGTTCAACTACAGTTCAGTCGTTTCCTTAAAAACATAGAAATTTTAAATTTAATTTAAAGGGACAGAAAATATGTCTGCAACAAGCATAGAGAAAATATTTTAAACAAAATCTGAAAACAGATAATTATGTAAAAACATTAAGAAGGCATTTCAATAACGACGCAATAGAAGGGACCGTGCTGATGTCGTTCCATATTTTAAACCATAGCAATCACAAATATTTCACATTCTTAAAAAATCCAAT
>NW_019479955.1:0-916 GCF_002814215.2 Seriola lalandi dorsalis | reverse complement strand
CAATATAAGAAAGCTTTTGGCCTTAAAAGTGCCACAATCATATCACAAACGTGTTAAGTAGATTTAAATATGAAAAAAAAAGGAGCCTGCTGGTGTTCTCAGTCTGAAACGATCCTGTTCTGTCAAGGGAGGTGAAGTATAAATTAGCCGCTGAGGCAAAGTAAAATCTGTAATAGTTTTAGCCTGAGCACAATGAGAAAAAAAAAGTCTATTTGATAGAAATACTTTTTATGGGTTGGTAACGGCAAAGCTCGATCTTCCAGAGCACATCTGTATGTCATTGTTCCTAAACCGCTGTCTCTGCATACACTAAAATTTTGAGAACAGAGATTCAGAGAATTAATTATCCAATTGTTCAGAGGCATCATCATGGGGAAAAGGACTTAAGGCGTCAAAAGACACATTTTTAATTTAGTGACAGTCTCAATGCGTTTGCCTGCTTTCCCATTAACATCATTGTATCTCTGCCTGTTCAGTGCCTCCATTTTACTCCATGCATAACTATGTAGTGAATTAGGTTTCCAGGAACCGCAATGAGACAAAGGTCATCTGTGATATTAATGAGTGGAAGGCCTTTGAATCTGGCAAACTCTTGAGAAGCTTTTCTGTGTGACTAAATGTAGCGTACCATTGCCAATGATAATTAATATGTCACATTTTGTTTTTCAACAGGGTGTTTTCTGCCTTTGTAACTTCAGAGCGTTGGGGAAATCCATCAAAATGTTCCTTGTATTGGTTCTAGGTCATACACACAAAGTAGGTTTGGTTAATGGTTACCCGCTACAGTATGGACACCTGAAGTGCAGGTCTGTGAAGGTAATGCCACTTCATCAACAACACTGGCTCTGTACACCATACGTCTGTTGACTTAGCAGTCACCCTTCACAAAGCAGAACACACACACACACACACACAC
>NW_019479954.1:0-917 GCF_002814215.2 Seriola lalandi dorsalis | reverse complement strand
CTGTACTTGGATTTTCATAGGTCACGGAAGTTTAACATCCTTGGCACAAACACAAAAGTTATGAACATGGAGGAATCCAACAATGGCAGCCTGTCAGCAGAGTTTAAACACTTGGTGAGTTACAGAGGCAAAGCTTTTAACATTTGACGGTGATGACATTCTCCCATAAAAGCCCACCATGGCACACTCACTTCCTGTTTGTTACAGACCCTGAGAGAACAGAGGTGTGGAAATGGTGGCCGGACCAACAGTGATGTAAGTACTCGTCAACCCTTTGTTGGGTAGTGTAATTTGATGCGAAGATTGTTTAGTTTAGACTGCTGTATTGTCTGCATAAGGATGATAGGCTTTATTTTAACCTGTGATACATATAAACTTTTTTCAACAATAGAGTTTTAAATGATCTGTTTTTTCTAGGCCTCTCTGATTGTCACAGAGGAGCTGCATCTTATCACTTTCGAGACAGAAGTATATCACCAAGGCCTGAAGATAGATCTGGAGGTGAGTACCACCACTTTCGTTCATGAACTGGGTGACTTCTCTGTTTTCTCAGTTTGACTTTCACACAACACCAGCCGGCAACAAAATTAAACTCGAAAAACTCTCACGACATAATGCAGTGGTGTTCTTTGACACCCCATACAAAATAAGTAACCAGACAAATGAGTCATCAACAATGTCTCCTTCCTTTCCGAAAACACCAACCAAGCTTCTAAATGAGCTCATACTTTAAGTTAAACATCTTCCATCAGTCCAATTATTGACCTGCTCCCAGTGGTCATACTGGGGGAAGAGTAACTAGGACTGAATGTTCATGCTGAAGCAAAGTTGGATTTTTACAGCTTTCCCCTATCCTCTGTGGCTAATGCAATAGTAGTCACAGTCATAATATTATGTTATGACTAGGTTAACTTTCA
>NW_019479953.1:0-917 GCF_002814215.2 Seriola lalandi dorsalis | reverse complement strand
TTCCATGAAAGGTTTGCAGCTTGCAAGAGAAATTGATTCACATCTTTGCACAGATTAGGTGACAAATTTCAATGCAACAAATAACAGAGAGACAGTTTTTTTCTGACTGTGAGAGGGTTACAATGGGGGATGGGACGACGTGCGAGGGGTGGGGAATCATAGGAAATCAATAGTACACAGAGCACAGTGAGGGAGCCTGGCACTGTAACCTGATTTGTGCTTATGAGGAGCAGACGCAGCACAACAGAAGCAGAGGGAGAGAAATAGACTGGGGTCTTATAAAGCCAGAGTATGAGCAAGTAAATGCACAGGCCAGATCAGACAGAGAGGAAGTCTAATGAGAAGAATGAGCAGGGTGTGAGAGAGAGAGAGAGAGAGAGAGAGAGAATCTCAGAGCTAGAGGAAAACAATAACACACCCTCTCGCAAGACACGGAGAGTGACGACCAAAAAGTGTCTCAGATTACAATGTTACTAGGCCCCAGCTGATGGTAAACAAAGCCAACAGCTCCCTCTCTGCTCATGAAGACTTAACAACATCTCCAGTGTTACAGATATTAAAGTGAGGTTAACAAACTCAACCATTTTGTAGCATCTTTGTTGCAGCAGTTTTCTTTTTTTATTCTGGAGGAATTATCCCATGACTTTCTATCACCATTTGTGCTGGTTTCACACTTCTCAAAGTGTGATGACAGTTAAAAGACTGATCATACCTCTGCCTCTGCTTTATCTGTAATCACCTTCTCTCTTGATGCGGTTCGCTTTTGACAGTTAACATGAAAATTGACATAGCATATCAGCTTCAGCTTCAACTTTATATTGTACTGCATTTCATTATTTTCATGCTGTTGTCAGTCCACACTGTCTTCAGGTAGTAAACAGTGTAAGTAGCTGCAAGTGTGACAACATCTCAGTCAA
>NW_019479952.1:0-917 GCF_002814215.2 Seriola lalandi dorsalis | reverse complement strand
GCAGCACAGGGCTGTCTTTAATGGTTGAAAACATCCCGGCTGACAAATAACACCACAGCCAGAAAAAAAAAAAACAGTGCACCTAGCACCTGCCTGCAGGCGGGAGGGGGGCTCAGCTGCTGCTGCTCTTTATGTTCACTAATCAATATTGATCATGGATGACGCTGAAAACCTCCAGACAATGTGTTTTTGTTTCCCTACAACACTAATGAATGGTAACTACAGTAATATAAGCTGAATACAGCACTTTCTTCTTTTATCTAAGATGTTTTTAGTCAACAACCATCAGTCCAATACAAATGAATGTGAGTTGAGTTGCTCAGTGAAGATGGTCTGGTAAATGGACACTGTATCGATGCGTTCAGCATTGATTCATTAATAATTCTCAGAGATTTTATTGATTAATCAATCACTAAAATTTGGTGGCACGGTGGAACAGTGTGGGTTCGATCCCCAGGCCTGGGGCCTTTCTGTGTGGAGTTTGCATGTGCCTGTGTGGGTGCTCTCTGGGTACTCCTGCCTCTTAACTGGTGACTCTGAAGTGCTCATAGGTGTGAATGTGAGTGTGCACGGTTGTTTGTCTCTATATGTGTGATAGACTGGTGATCTGTTCAGGGTGAACCCCGCCCTTGCCCAATGTCAGCTGGGATTGGCTCCAGCCCCCCTGCCACCCTATAAGGATAAGCGGTATAGATAATGGATGGATGGGTCAAATATGTGTAAAATAATGAATAATAATGCATGACTGTCTAATCAGACCAAAGGTACGGTGGCCCTGAGAGGTCAACTCAGTGCAACTTAGGAAAACACATGCAAATAACAACTAAATACACACAACACAACCAAATACATACAACACAACTAAACACACACAACACAACCAAATACCAATAACATGCTACAAATAAACACAACAC
>NW_019479951.1:0-917 GCF_002814215.2 Seriola lalandi dorsalis | reverse complement strand
TCATGCCACTGCTGAGGCGGAGCAATCCTCGAAATTCATCAATATTTCAATCTGCATCTACATCCAGATCTACTTGTGAATACACAGTGACAATCATGTTGATGTCAAAAATGATTATAGTGGCATTCTGTTACTGTACTACAAAACTGTACAAAAGGGAAGTGAAACAGACACAATAAGGGATTTGGAACTGGATTCAGATTGATCAAATGTTATCGAAGCCCATCCCTACAATGTACTGTATATCTAACATTGATTAGAACTGCACAATGTGGTGGGCGTGTACAAAACAGCCTCATTCAACTATGTTCTGTAAGACTAAAGACTTTGTCTGAAGAGGCTGAAAGTTCAACTTTGTAGTGTCTTGCACTACAAGAAAGATAAATGGCCACATGGTGGCAGCAGTAGATCCAGATGTGCAATGATGCAGAAGGCTTATTTCCAAAATGTTCATGGACAAGAACAGATTTGACGACTGATCAGGACCTCTGCTATACTGACACAGATAAATCCTTGTTGTGGTTTTTGCCTGTTCGGGGCCATGAAACGCAACATTAAAAACAACAGACACCCAGATACAAAATAGTCCAGTTAGTATCTTTTTAAGAGTTAGAGATGCTAACTGACAATACTAACTGTGCGTATTGTCTAGAAAAGCTATTATCGTGTGTGTGATGTCATGTCAGTTTAAAGCTTGGGATGAGGAGGCCAGAGAAAAACATTAATGCACGTGTGGTAGGCTGCACAACATGGAAGCATATCAGGGAGAGACGAGACGTTATTGACAATAACAGGTACTGGAATAAATAAAATATCCTGTGACATTCCCCAGCTTAGTTTGCTAGTGTGTGTGTGTGTGTGTGTGTGTGTGTGTGTGTGTGTGTGCGTACCACTGAAGTCAAAGAAGTAGGAGAGTC
>NW_019479950.1:0-917 GCF_002814215.2 Seriola lalandi dorsalis | reverse complement strand
ACAGTAGAGAGAGACAGGAAATGGGGAGGCAGAGAGAGGGGGAATGACATGCAGTAAAGGGCCGTCCGATGCGAGATTCGAACCACTGTAGCCTCTACATATGGGGTGCCTGCTCAACCCACTGCGCCACTCAACGCCCATTAAAATGAATATTTTTTTAATGAATGCAACACAAAACACAAACAAATAATGAAACCACAGGTGTTAGGGTAGCAAGTAAGTTTATTTGTATTTGTGAGGAAACACAGAGTTGCATCAATCAAACCACTGAAGTCGTTCAGTTGACTGACACTGAAACAGGAACCTAAATGAATGAGAACAGTAACAAAGTTTTTGTGTGAACATTAAAACAGTGTCAGTGATGGTAACCTGATTAAAATTCCATTAAAAACAACAACGGAGGCCATGTTGAACATTCTCACCAACAAAATCGCTGTTATCATCATAAATTATCAGCACTGATCTCCACCCAGACACTCAACTACATAAAGCAAGTTGTTATGTAGTTACGGAGTTGGCAGATTGGATGGAGATGCTGGACCTGACTTGGGGGAGAGCTAAGTGAGAAGGTCTTTGTAATGATTCCTGCCTGAAGAGAATTCAGACCTAAAGCCTGAGAAATGCCTGTGGACAGTAAAGTTGGCCAATTGGCAAAGATAGAGTCCTGTAACAGAAGATCTGAAGTCCTGTGGACGTGGTCACACAGCTCCACGGTGAAGGACAGGAGAATGTCCTTCATCTACAAGTAGAATAAAAAAAGAAACACATGCAGAGCCGCATAAGCTGTATCTCAGTTCAGAGCCGACATCCTTCAGAGGACATGGTCATTGAAGGCCTTTGTAGTCGTCATAGACCGTGAAGGCAGAACTGGTGGAAATGAACACATCCCTCATCAGACTATCAGATCAACAGGAATC
>NW_019479949.1:0-917 GCF_002814215.2 Seriola lalandi dorsalis | reverse complement strand
ACACACACACACACACACAGACAGAGGACTTGTGACGGGTGACCGACGCACAACAAGGGCACAACTAGAATTACGCAATCTTCTCCAATCAGAGGGAAACCAGCCTCCCTGCAGGCTGTGTGTTTTTCCACCCCGAGGTAGCAACTCTCTCGCTATTATTCCTCTCTTTTCATCTCATTTCTTCTGTCAAGGGTAATAAGTCTGTGTGTAATATCCATGAGTCGCACACTTCCCGCAGGACGCTTTCCAGACAATACTGGCAATCAGCAGAAGCAGGGAAAAATCTGAAGTCACTGAGCCGTAATCTCTCTGCTCACCCTGCACTACCTCTACATGAGCTAGAGTCTTGAAAAGCAGCACTTCTGTATTTTCTTCCTTACAATTATCTCATATAATCTGATATGGGGAGGAAAAGAAAAAAAAGGGTCTGTCGTATTCCAGTAAAATCTGTGAGTTACGACTCTGAAGCCTCTGAACTTTTGTAACAGACACAGCAGTCCTGCTAAACGCAACAACGTGCTGAAGTAATTGCTCATTTAGCACTGAGGGCACTGGAGCAATTAAAGGATGTGACTAATGTCATAAAATGAGATTTGCTGCAAGGGGACGTTTTCCTCTGGGTCATTTTAAAAGGGTGACATCATATCGAGCTTGTAAACACTGGGAGCTTTTAAGTGAAGACACTCTCGGACACGAAAACTCGGCACCATAAATAAGAGGCAAAGCGCAGAGTAAATATGATGGCAAATCCTTAAGGCCTGCCTGCCTGTTGGTTCCTACATCTGTGTGTGTGTGTGTGTGTGTGTGTGTGTGTGTGTGTGTATGTATCTCAGTCTGACTGTGTTTCTCTTTTGTGTGTGTGTGTGTGTGTGTGTGTGTGTGTGTGTGTGTGTGTGTGTGTGTGTGTGTGAAGTGCA
>NW_019479948.1:0-917 GCF_002814215.2 Seriola lalandi dorsalis | reverse complement strand
TGATTTGATTTGATTTGATTTGATTTGATTTGATTTGATTTGATTTGAAGTGACCCCTTGTGGTCTGCTAGTAAATTTGATAAAATATCATGTTTTAAATACTAAATGACTGTCTGTCAGTGACCACAAAGCCTGGTCACGAGTCACAAACAAGAGAGATGACACAAATGAATTTGCAACAGCCATCTGTTTGTGGTTAAGGCTGCATTGTCCGCATCTTGAATAATGAAAAATGTCATGACTGTGCAGGTGCACCATGCATGTTTAACTTTGTACATAAAGGAAAAGTAGTTTTAGGTCTTATTTTCAGTAGTTATGGTCGTCATTCATTTTCTCACAAACTCGATGCTCAATAGGAGTCAGAGCAGGAACATTACCTTCCTGTGGTTAATCTGTAATTGCATAGAGAAACCGTGTGCACACAATGAGGTCAAGGTCAAACAGAGAGGGAGTCTGTAATATCCACCACATTCATGTTTGCCTTTTACTGGTGAACAAAAACATGTGTGTGTGTTACCAGGATGTCATTACCTTTGGTCCTGGTAAACCTCGTCCAGCAGGTCCAGGTAATCCCACCAATCCTAGGCTGCCAGGTTCTCCCTGAACACAATAGTCAAACATTAAGCTGCCAGCAGATAAAACCGTCCTGTCAAGATTCCACAACAGCTTCTTCAGCAATATTTTGCATTAAAGCTTCTAATAAGTTATTTTCTCCATTGTTCTGAAGCTATCATGTCTAAAATGCATTGTTACAGCCCGCAGAAAAACATAACCATAGCATTTGTGATGTCACCTGCTTGTGTCTGCACATTTTCATTCTTTGGTCTTTTGCTTCTGTCATCTCAGAAGTTACTGCGCACACATACAGAAATGTAATATATGACTTATGCGTCCCTATTAGAGTTGTCACAATATTA
>NW_019479947.1:0-917 GCF_002814215.2 Seriola lalandi dorsalis | reverse complement strand
TTTTTTTCCCCCCCCCCCCCCCATCTCTGAAATGCTGACATTTTCAGCTGATAGGATGTTCACTTTGCAGTAGTGATTTACTTAAAACATGATCCATACAGTGTGTCAGATTACTTTATCTTGGACAGCACTGTATCTTTTTAGGTAATAGTTCAAGGTCCAAAAGTATTTTTCTTTAAAACGCAATCTTAGAAAATAAGTAAATAAGTAGAAGTAGTTTAGGCATTCAAAAGCATACATGGAGTCTCAAACTGTTTGCTTTTTCAGTGTGGCTCCCTGTTGGATCCATCAAGCTAAAAGCACTCAACCATTCAAAAGGTAGATTCAATGAGATATACTGGTAGCTATATCCACTCTCCTTGAGATTTAATGTGAATGAATCCTAAACGCATCAATGTCAGGCAACTTACCAGATTTAAAAAATATCAAAGATTGTTTTACACTAGTGCGGTCAATATGTAACATTTTTGTTTCAATAGACCTTGTCATCATACCTACCATGTCATCATTACAGATTGTAAAATTTGCATTTCATTTACCTTTTTTTTTTCTTTCATTCTTGGATACAAAAGGTCAAACAAGTGTTCTCAAAGTCTGCAGAGTCGCTAAATGAATCTCAGTTTTGTCATCAGTGACTTGAGTCTTGTCTTCCTTATGCGTTATTCATGATGTCACATTTTGAGTTTATAGGAGTAACTGACACCCCAGGGAGTTAACTTTGGCACAGTGATGTTCTTGAATCAAATCTATGCTGAATTGACTGTTGAACATTACACTAATAGGGCAACAATTTTCTTCCCTTTCATATGTCACGTCTTTCACATTAAGCTGCATTTCCTCCCTGTGTTTGATACGGTTCTATTCTCGGTAGGTGGTCAAGTGCTGTATTAAATCCTCATCATATTCTTTTCCATCTC
>NW_019479946.1:0-917 GCF_002814215.2 Seriola lalandi dorsalis | reverse complement strand
TTGGAAGTCCTGGGTTCTCACTTACCAGAACATATCATTGATGTGGTTTATTACAGAGATTAACTCTGCACTACTTTTGATTGTTGCACGGACTGAAAGTGAAGTGGCTTTAACAGCATCTCACAGTTACATGAATCTTAACCTGACAGCTGCCTGTCTTTGGAGCCAGGTCTTCGGTGCTCTGACAGCCTCACTTATCACTTTACTGCGGAGGCGAGAAGTGAGAAGTGAGCTCCAGTTTTCCCGCTGACTCCCCTCCGTCTGAGTCGGTGCCCGGAGTTGCTGCGATTGACAGGCCCTCGCCGTATAATGATGGTAATTCATTTCTATTAAACAGGTCTGTTATTATTGTTAAATCGTTCAAGTGGCGTCTACACGATTAACACACACTGCCAGACAGCAGGCTGAGCGAGACAAATTAAAATCCCGTCAACGCGGTGGCCACCGCCGGCGGTGTCACCACCTTCACGCAGCTCGGAGAATACAAAGAGCTTACAGGCTCCATCGACTGTACTCAAGGTAAAATAGAATATGATGACACGCAGTGCGGAGCCATATGTTAAAGCTTGATACACAATGATAAAACATGAAGTCCAATGATTAGAAAAGGAACCAGTTCAGCCGAGATACCCGCCCCCAGGTGATGATGAAACGTCATTAAAATAAATCACAAAATAACATCAAATGTTTCACAAGACGACAAAATCAGACACAACTGATTTAAATAATAAAACCTCAATGACAACAGTCAGCAGAAAAACATGAAGTGACAAGGGGAATAAAAGAGATTGGAGACTATTTTTTAGCCACGTTAGCTCCGAGGATGTGACTGTTGATCTGAACTAGTGGATGGATTAACATGAAATTTTGAACAGACATTCATGATCCCCAGTGACCTAGGTGAACCCATAACTTTT
>NW_019479945.1:0-917 GCF_002814215.2 Seriola lalandi dorsalis | reverse complement strand
AGTTAATATTTATTAATGTAAACTTTATACTTAATTTATAGTGTTTATTTTGAATACATCCACATTTGCACGTTTACCTACTACCTTCTGAATAAAAGTATCTTGGTTGTGATTCCTTAGATTTTCAAATGACTGGAAGTGTACTAACTGATCACTCTATTTTACCTGTCATTAGTATCAAATTATATGGTTCTTCTGTAAACTTAAATAAATAAATTTGCATTGTAAAATAAGATGTTAATCAATCAAGTCACATGACATCCCTCAAAAAACAGGAGAATTAGCAACCCGTGTTTGGCCAAAAAGAAGCTAGTGTTTTGTTATTATAAACTGTCAGAAGAGTTAGCTACTGCAGTGCTACAGTTTCCTAGTTAATATCGGGTAGATAAGCGGGTTGCACCTTTCGATTAACACAACAAGTCAAAATAAGGCAAACATATGTGATGCCAATTATTACTTTCAGAGACATTTTGTGAAATACCTAACATTAGTGCTGGCGTTCCTACAAAGTTGATGTTAGCAAGTTGCTAACGTTAGCTATTAGCCCACGGCAGAGAGCTAGCTACTACTCTACCAAAAACAACACTGCTCAGAGCCACCAACTTGTATTCACGGGCGATCGTTATTGAGTTTTTAAGTTGCCCACATACATGTGAACTCACCCACTTACAGACGTGTTAAGTCAAAGACGTAATGAACAATCGTTAGTGTTACACAGCCGGCTAAGTTAGCTGTTAGCCATCGTCAGCAAGCTAGATCATTATAATAACAAAAATCAGTAGTAAAACACGGGTCATATTCTTACCTGTTACCTCTTCGGTTTTGGCCCGATCCCCATGAGTCTGATTCCCTCCTTGCTGAACCGAGATAGAAAGTTCCCTTGCAGGGCTGCCGCTTTGCATTGAAACACCAGGCCC
>NW_019479944.1:0-917 GCF_002814215.2 Seriola lalandi dorsalis | reverse complement strand
GAGCCCAGCCCATGGGGAGCTCGGGGGGAGGGTGAGGAGGTGGTTAGGGGTGCTAGACCGGGCTGGGGGGGGGTTACTCCGTCTCTCACCCGATACTCCACAGTCACCGCTGGGTCTCCTTGAGCACACCAGTCAGACAGACTGCTCGTGTCATGATCGGAGATGTGCATTATGGGAGCCACCGCACACGAACCCTACAACACATTAAAGCCTAAAAAGAGCTTTTCTTGTGCGTTTTATCTCTGCAAATTGTTTGTTAGCTCATTTTAGCTCCATATGAAATAATTTGCAAGGAACACAGGTGTTTTTCATTTAAATGCACTTCTTATCTTTGTCAGAAAAGTCACTAGAAAAATATTCAGTCTGAGAATTCAAATTTGGCACCGTTTATTCTAATTAAAATGATGCTAAATGAGCTTTCTCCAGTCTTTGAAAACACCCCACATGTCTGGGAGAGCATGTTTACCTTTGTGCAAGAGATCAAATTGGTTCTCCATTACTGCACCTTAAAAGGAAGCTTTTACAATTTTATCTGAAATGAGAATATGATTTCACACAGGTTTTCTAATCAGTAGACATTTAGGATTCATTTAGTCTGTCCCTAGTTTACCCATCTTTTTCCATTTCAGAAGAAGATCTTTTATTTATTTTTGTTTTCTCTGCACTCATGTACATGCTGAAAAGAGAAATGAACAAAGATAAAGAATATCATCAAATGATTAATGTAGGGAGGACTTCGGTTTTGGTCGCTAAGGAGATGGAGGATTTCAAGAATCTTAAAGCAGATGAATAATGATAATCACGAGAGCTCTGTCTCTTGATGCATACTTCAGAGTACATCTATTTGTCTGTTTTTCCTTTTAGAAATAAAAGCCAATATAGCTTCTCTTTTTCCTGCCGGAGCTGTATTTCTGGCT
>NW_019479943.1:0-918 GCF_002814215.2 Seriola lalandi dorsalis | reverse complement strand
TTTGTGTGATTTAATCTACAGAAACAATAACAAAAAGCAAAACACATTACACATCACATTACCTCCTCCCATTTTTGGATTAGCTGGGAGTTAGGGGCGGAGTCAGACACTGCCAAGATGGCTACGGTGGAGCAGCTCACTCTGAACTTCTAAACCGCTCTACAGAAACCCGTGAGTGACGTCACAGAGGCTACGTCCATCTTTATTTACAGTCTGTGTATACAAAAGCTTGCCTTTGTCAGAGGCAAGCATTGCTGAGTCAGCAGCTGTATTCTCAACAATGGTGAGTTTAAAGTTAGCACTACTTCATGCAAACGTATGGTGGCCCCGAGAGCTCAACACACTGCAACTTAAGGCAACACATGCAACTAGACAAAACACTAACAGCTTCAGAAAACATCTTCATCAATTATGACAACAACTCCAGGGGGACACAAAAAAGTAATGAACCCAGCTGGGACGCACTTGCATGGATGTATTATAACACACCCCCACCGGGTTCATCGATCTTTAGCGTCCCCTTGAAACACCTCTGCTGTCATCTGTGCTACTTGCAGCGTTTCTGTATTTGGTTGTGTTGTATGTTTTTGTAGCTCATGTCATTTGTCTGTTTGCTTGTGTTTTCTTAAGTTGCAGTGCGTTGAGCTCTCAGGGCCAGCGTACTAACTTCATGAAATATGGCAGGTTGCAATATATCAGATTCTTTCTTTAAAGCAGGTGGAGATGCAGCTGGGACTCAGCCCATAAGCTTCAACTATTGTAATCAGACCTAAACTGTACATTTGTTTTTTTTTTTTTTTCAATTCTGTTTTTATTGTGATTTTTATGTTTTACATGTTCATTCACATATCAATTCACTAGTCTCATCCATTCATCTGTAAATTACAACTGAATTGCACAGTAATACATCCACGATTC
>NW_019479942.1:0-918 GCF_002814215.2 Seriola lalandi dorsalis | reverse complement strand
GATAGATGGTCCTTATTTTTCCCAGAAGGCAAATTTGTTTTCACGGCCTGCACATGTCCATGTCTCACATGAAGAACATGCAGATACTCACAGTGCATACATTTGTGTAATAGGAAGAGAGATGTCAACAGATTAGAAAGGAATGAATCAACACTGGACCACTAAAAGCCGGTCATACTTTTCTAATTTTCTGAGACATTCTGCTTAAAACCCAAAAAGTAAGAAGGACTGTTAATTTGGGAGCTTCAGAGATTCTTGAAGGTGGATGTTAAAAACTTTTGGAGAGACTGGGTGCTTCCAGTCTTTATGTTAAGCTTTACCCGTATACTCAACACACAGGCATGAGACTAGTGTAAAACTTCTCATCTAGCTCTTGGAAAGAAAGCGAAAAAGGAGTATTTCCCATAATTCCAAACTATTTCTTTAATGTGCAGCAGCTATAACAGAGTGCACAGTACATTAGGTTCAAGTAGCATAAGGTGGAAATACAAATAGTTCAAAGTCCTTGGTATTATTCTTACAGCAAATATACTACTTGAGTAAATGTATTTGATCATATTCTACAGATTCCCCCTAACACACACACATCCACACACATCTAACCAGTCAACTGGGTCTATACTCGTTTAATCAAAAGACTGCCTTTGTACCTTAGTTACACACACACACACACACACACACACACACACACACACACACATACACACATACACATATAGCCTACTGAAATATTCACACTCTCACCCCAGGTGGTTAAGCTGTATACCGCTATATACGTCTCATAATTCTTGCTGTATCTTGATATCAGGATTTCTCAAGGGCCGCGGGGCAAAGAGTAATACATGAAGGCTGTGTGTATGTGTGTGTGTGTGTGTGTGTGTGTGTGTGTGTGTGTGTGTGTGTGTGTGTGTGTGTGTG
>NW_019479941.1:0-918 GCF_002814215.2 Seriola lalandi dorsalis | reverse complement strand
AATGGGAACACACACACACTCACACACACACACACACACACACACACACACACACACACACAAAAAGAACAACGGCATACAAGTACTCCCACATGTACATGTGTTTGCAAACTTACATACTTAGCACTCATGGTTCACATAAATCCGTATACGCACTCGCACTCACACATGCGCACACACACACGCACTCACTCACTCACTGCTTGCAACTGGAGCTAATAGCAGGAATTAATTCAATCCATTAGCAGCTACAGAAAGGGTGTCACAACACATCTTCATGGCCTTGGTGTTTAATGAATAAATGAATATTTGTTCCTGCTTTCACAGCAAAGCATCACATGCTTTCTCTCTCTCTCTCTCCCTCTCTCTCTCTCTATCTCACACACACACACACACACCAAAGGCACACACACCCTATTATAGTTCATAATAGCACTCAAACAAACTCGGTTTTGATTTAAATGCACTGCAGAATTGGACAACTGAGTGACAAGTGGAATTAAGCCTTCCTATATGACAGACTATCAGCTTGTCATCCTGTGCGAGAAGATGTGAGCAGAGACGCATTGCACAGCGGCTCCAAAAATAGTCATTACCTTGACTGGGCTGCTAGATGAAGTCTGAACACTGGCCTAATATCCTCCTGAAGACTGTGGCCTGTCCTTCATACCACCATCACCACTGCACAGCTGCATGAGTGTGCAACTGTTTGAATAAAAAACCAATGCCTGTGACTGGCTGACAATTAATTGAGCCCAATTAATTCACTTTTCCAATTACCCCTTCTCTGCTGTCCTTTGAGCATGAATGCCATACGTAAAGAGCTACCAGACACAAACTGCCACACTGACATGTATCCACACACACACACACACACACACACACACACACAAACACACACACACACACACACACACA
>NW_019479940.1:0-918 GCF_002814215.2 Seriola lalandi dorsalis | reverse complement strand
AAACTGGAGGCAAAGGTTGTTGAACGGCTGAAAGTCAGTATGTGAGGGTTTTTATTTATAATTTATAATTAATTTCTATAATTATCAGATCAGCCAGGTGTAGGTGCAGATGCTAATGTATCTTGAGTATCTTGAGGATTTAGTTTCCCATCCTTTTGCTTATCCCAACGTCTTAAAAGGTACTGTCGCCCAACGTGGGGCTCGAACCAACGACCCTGAGATTAAGAGTCTCATGCTCTACCGACTGAGCTAGCCGGGCCACAAAATACTAAAATTCATATCTGTTTACATCAAAACAGGTTGCTCACAAGACACATTTATCGTTACAAATAGTAGGGCTGGGCGATAAAACTATAGTAATAATTATCGCAAAATTATTTTCCTCAATAGAAAGATAAAAAATGTTCGATAAATGTATCATATAACAAATATAACAACATAACAGACACTCTTTGTGTCAAATCGTTTTGAAAGAACGACGACCAATGGGGAAACTCAAACACTTGGCCAGCTGGCCAATGGTGTAACTTCATCAGCTAGTAGTCAGCGACATACATTCATGTTTTTAGGCCTGGCCTGTTGCAGTCCAGTCAAAAAACAGTTTTATGCTATCTATTCATTGACTCCATGTTCTACTGACTGGGCTAGCTGGGCTACTTAGCACAACAGATATGATGTAATCAAGCACATGCTTGATTAAATATAATATGGCACTTTTGTTAAGCAAATTTCAGTAATTGATTACATTATGTATGCCCTTGGTGAGAAGACTAGGTTAAAACCCAGAGGTGAGCCCGCGGAGAGAAAGCCTGACCTACACTCGCAAGGCAATATTGGCGATTCTCTTCTTTAGGAAGTAGCTAAGATTTGTCACTAAAAGTGTTAGTAAATCAAGCAACAAAGATGCTAAACTGGAAA
>NW_019479939.1:0-918 GCF_002814215.2 Seriola lalandi dorsalis | reverse complement strand
TCCTGAGGGGGGTGCTACAGAAAAATTTGTCTTTCAAATCTAAAGTGATGAAGCCTCAGATTGTAAACCTTCATAAAAAGGATTAGAAAACAAAACAAATAAATACAAACACAAAAATCCAGATGAGGCCTGACAGTCAGATCCAGGCTGCGATTGGCTGCCACAATCGACGACGTTGACGCTGAAAATATCAATATCAATATTTCACATGAACGCATTGTTTCCTTGTCATTGATCCAATACTATATAAACATCCGTCTGAGCTGAGCTCAGTTTGACACGCTCGCCTGAATGACAGGCTCTGATTGGCCCGTCAGACTGACACCCTGATAACATGGTTCACTGACGACCTTTAATGACCCCTGGATATTAAATCTACGAGCCTCAGCTGCGTGTTTTCTTCATGTTCATGATAAAACACCCGTTCATCCTGTTGTTTATCTTCATCCGTCCATCATTTCAACAACACACAGCTGGTGTTACCGTGGAGACAGGAAGTGACAGACAGGAGCCGAGTGACAGAGGAGACGTCAGGATAATCCTCCTCTGATCAAAGAGTTTCTATAGGAAAGACGTCTCACTCCATCAGCGAGGATTTATTTACACAACCACAACTACACACCGTCACACAAACACACAACAACAACTACACACTGTCACACAAACACACAACTACACACTGTCACACAAACACACAACAACTACACACTGTCACACAAACACACAACCACAACTACTCACTGTCTCACACGCAACAGTGATGTAACAACAAAGACAGACTCCCAGTCATGGTCCATGTGTCCTTGTGGACCTGAACAGGTCTACAGTCAGACCCTGAACTACTGGAACCTGTGTTTGTTGTGTGAGTGAACACGTCTCCTACACTTCCATTGTATCTGAGGCATCCTCGTCCTGCGG
>NW_019479938.1:0-918 GCF_002814215.2 Seriola lalandi dorsalis | reverse complement strand
CAGAGTTGAAAGTGAAGCTGGTCCCCTGGAGCCCTGACAGACTGGACTGAGCAGAGTGAAATTTGTTGTGCAAGACTACATGTCCGGCTGTGACTTCCTAAATGTTGGGAACTCTTGGTCAGACTGGGTATCGTCATGTTTACTCATGTTCGGGTCATTTAATTTGTGAGTCAGTTCAGTTTGAATTTAATGTATGAAAAGATCTTTGACAGCTTTTGTTCCAACATTTTTGGAAACAGGCTCATTTGCTTTCTTGGCAAAGAGATAGATGAGTAAATCGATACCACTCTCACAATCTGTCCATTTAATATCAGGCTACAGTCAGTGGTTAGCTTAGCAGAATGACTAGAAACAAGGGGGAAACAACTAGCTTGGCTCTGTCCAGTGGTAACAAAATCTACCTGCACCATTAAAGCTCAGTAATGAACACATGATGTTTGTTTGTTAAATCTGCACAAAAAACAGTCATATTGCAGTTTCATTAAAAAATATTTCTTAACTTGGCAATTTGCATGAAAAGTAAAATTTTGCTATCATCAGAAATCTGCTATCATAAAAAAATGTTGCAAAAACTGGACCTGGCATTAGCAGGCAGCTCACACTGAGCTCACACACGTCACTGGGTAACTAGGAGACAGTGTCAGAATGATGGACAGCATGGACTCATCATCATCATCATCATCATCCTTTGTGTGTGTGTGTGTGTGTTTGTGCGCGCGCGTGTGTGTGTGTGTACATGTGTTTCCTCCATCTCGGGCCCTCCTCCCACCCATGGCCAAAAAATGTCAGCCCAGGCTGCCGTGGGCTCATTATGCCATTAGCTCTCTCAGGCCTCAGTCCATTTGCTGGGCAGGGAGTGTGACGGAGCCCTTTCACAGGGTCACCCCTCATGCTGGAGGCCGGTCAGCTGAGAGGTGT
>NW_019479937.1:0-918 GCF_002814215.2 Seriola lalandi dorsalis | reverse complement strand
AAAAAAAAAAAAAATCGTAAAAAGAGGATACCAAGCACGCTGTTATGCTCTTGGTCAAAGTAACTTGTCTTGCTGACAAGAAAACAATCAAGTTTTAAATGGCGGTTCCTCTGTAGGGCCATTTTCTTGGATCTGCGCTCAAAGAAGAAATATGAATGTTAATATCCAGGTCATGTTTATCTCTGACATCTTTCCCCTGGCTGGTGATTTATGCAAGTCTCCTGCAGTCTCCCTTCCTTCCTGCCTCCTGCCACACCTAGGTCCTCCCCCGCACCCTCATGTTTGATTGATAGTGACTTTCGACGCCATGGGGAGATGTGCATCCCAGCTGAGCTGCTGAGGCTGGATCTCCAGCTTCAGCCTAAGTTTGGGCCATGACAAGGACGAACAGGGAGAAAGAAAAATGGTGGGAGGGAGCAGAACGGAGCGTGGCCTCAGCATCAGATGTGTTTTAAATAACTTTGACAGAGGAGTTTGAACCATCTCTCAGGGCTGGAGCTAATCTGATGTGAGAGGATGCCACACTGAGGCTGATAGGACACAGAGATAGAGGAGGGGACGAAAGGCAGAGAGAGAGAGGGAAAGGGTAATAGAGGTGCTCCTGCAGCTGGTGGGAAATCTGCCCTCTTCATCTTTTCATCTCTGCAGCCTCTCTCTTTCTCACTTTGCCCCTTCCTCTCTCACCCAGTTACATCCATTTACCACCAAGCCCCGGCTCTTCACTCCTCTCTCTTCTTTCTCTTTCACACTTTGCGTCACGCTCCCTCTTGCCTCCCTCCATCTCTCTCCCTGTCGTCCCCTTCACTCACCATCTCCCCCGCCTCGCCGCTCCCTTCCTCTGTCTTTCACAGACGATTTAGGAAGTCACAGCCTCTCCCTTCCATTTATGAAATTGCTCATGTTATTTCCTGCCCCCCC
>NW_019479936.1:0-918 GCF_002814215.2 Seriola lalandi dorsalis | reverse complement strand
TAATAGGTTTCATAATTTCATTATTTTTACATAGGCTATCTATCTATCTATCTATCTATCTATCTATCTATCTGTCTGTCTGTCTGTCTGCCTGTACTTTTTATTCTGAGTGAATGAGTTTCCCTCTTGGCTGTCCGGTAGACTACAACTCCCAGGGATCCTTGACTGGCACTAATCTGGTCATATGACCAGGAAGCAGGAGCAGGTGGTTGGTGGTCATGTGATGTTGTTAGCCGAGGCTGAGGAGCAGCATCATCTGAGCTGAATCACAGTATATCTCCCTACGTTGAAAGGTAAAGCTGGAGGAATCCTCCTTTTCTCCCTTTGTTTTTCTGCCTTTGACAGATGCTGCAGCCTCACACAGAGACTGACGAGAGGGAGGAGAGGGGAGGAGGGAGGGAGGCAGGGATGAGGGGGATGGGAGGCCATCAGGGATGCCTCTCCGTTGCTTTCTGCAGACAACAAGGAAGCACAGATGTTTGCAGTGCATGAATCTATCTCCTGTAAACACAGTGAGGATTGTGTGTCTTTGGATTGATGCCATGTTATTGAAGATATCCAGAGATCTGATAGAGAAGAGGAGGGATATATGAGGGTGTTACATGTAGTTCCTCTTGTAATATAAGGGCCATCATGTTGTTCTTCTGGCAGGAGGACAAACATGGATGATTGTTGTTTTCTATTTTACTACTCCTCTCCTCTCTTATCCTCTCAAGCTTACAGAAATGAGCTTCATGTTTATCATTTTCTTTGGTATCTATGAGGTTTTAAACCAGTCAGGCCTTTCAATGCATTCACATATATGAGTAAAGTGAGGGCAGGGAGGGTTTCTACTGACCTGGTCAAATTAATAAACACAAATCTGGTGGAAGCATGTTCAGCTCAGTGGACCCAGTGTTAAGGTTTGAAAAAAGAAAA
>NW_019479935.1:0-918 GCF_002814215.2 Seriola lalandi dorsalis | reverse complement strand
TGGGACTTTGGTAAAATAATAACTATAGAGAGATCTGTCCAATTAGACCAATAAAGGTTCATTAGATTTACCCTTTACATGACACCAATTAACACCACCTACTTTAGAAACAGTCCATGTTCAACCTTTGCAAATGAGCACACTGGGCTTTTTGTGTATTTAAAAATGCTGCATTAATAAACACTAGCAGGGAACCAAAGAGGAGAAAAATAAATGATATTCTGGGCCTTAAGGGCAAAGGGTGAGAGAGGCTCCAGTCAATCCATATTAGATAATGGTCAGGCTTCTCCTGTTGACCTCCAGTACTGGGCAGAGAGCCACAAGAAGAAGGTCCAAGCGTCGGGCCGGGGGGACTCTCATGGATGAGATAATTGCTACAGTCACTAGGCTGGAGTTTTATTGGCCCTGCCCCTGGCTGGGGAGTGTTAGATTACCACAGAGGACATAATGGTGGAGAGGAGAGGTGAGGAACACACCCGACTAATCAGAAACACATCGAGAACTGGGCCGTCGGACAGACTGACCAGCGTGTCAGTTGTGTCGGCCAACAGCTTTCAAGCCAAGGGGATTATTATGATCTGTTAATGAGGCGCTGCTACACCGTGCAGTCCTGCATGTTCATCAGAGTGTGAAATATGAAACGTGAACAAAACACAGACGTGTAGACGTGCATGCTGTGCACACAAAAACACAAGCAAAGGTCATGAAACTTACATCTGCGCCCTTGTTAAGTATTTCAGCAGCTTCATCATACTCTGGCTTCATCTTCTTGCAGTGGCCACACCCTAAAAGATTCAGATTACACATTAGAGTCGGACCTGACGGATTTCTGAGGCTGATATCAGTGTTGCTATTCGAGAGTCAAAAAAACTGAAAACAATGTATCTGCCAATTTGTTTTTTTTTTACCTCTTATTAA
>NW_019479934.1:0-918 GCF_002814215.2 Seriola lalandi dorsalis | reverse complement strand
CACCTGGTTTAAATATCACCAAATCACTTGTAAATTTGCTTTCTTCACTTCAGAGTTGGATTGGATTGATACCACTCTCATATCTGAACAGTATACATGCCATCAGCTGGTTATAGCTTAGCATAAAGACTGGAAACATGGGGGAAATGCTAGCCTTGTTCTGTACCCGGCCAAGAAATAGTCTGGCACAAAACCGCCTGTAAATCCACACGGTGGCATTTTTACAGTGCTGTTTTTATGTGATTAAACAAACAAGATTAATCGTTAAAAAGTGTGAATAAATGGGTTTAACCTCAAATTAGTATGTTGGGTTTTTTGATGTAGGATTCACTACGGCCACAGACAGAATTCTTATGATTGTATTCAGTAATAGTCCTGCTATAAATCTACGGATCATTCCTTGGAAAAGGAGATGATGAGCAAACCATTAAATTCCATTGTCCCAGTACATGGAGGATGAATACCCCTTTATGGCACCACATCTTATTTGTTATTCTTTTATTGGGTGCACACAAACCAAATGCACTGAAGACTTGAATAAAGGGGAAATTGGATGTGATCAAACCTTCAGTGAACATTTCTATTCAAAAGAATCAAGAACACCGGAATTAGTTTATTACAGAGTTGAACTGTCTGATCAAACAACAAAAGAGACGACATGAACATAAGAATAAAATGAACCCAAGAACAAGTACCCATCTCCACCCCTCCCATTCTACTTCCTGCTAATTTTCTTATCAGACATTTTATGTTCTGCTTCAGATTTTTTTTTTTTCTCAGAACTTACAACACCTGACCACATGTTTTGTGGTTTCTATGGGGAAAACAGAACGGCACATGGGATCACTTAAAATGGTGTATGAGCACAAGGTGCCCACAGCAGGCGAAGCAATGACCTCACCTTCCCTTAAAGAAAAC
>NW_019479933.1:0-918 GCF_002814215.2 Seriola lalandi dorsalis | reverse complement strand
ATTTTCCCACAAGTGAAAATTCAGAGGTGAAACTCAGACCGTTCAGACAGCAGGAGGATGATGACATGAAGTACAGAATAAAAATGTTTCAGCCCAGAAGATGAGGACTGACTCTGCCCTCAGCGAGCCAAGGTCGCTCCTCCCCCAGGGAGCCGGCGGGAAAAGCACTTCATAATGATAAACAGAGGAGACGACGCTGCAGTTCTGGGATCAGAGTCTCTTCAACAACATGAGGTGGTAAAACTGAGACAGGATGAATCATTGAGAACTCACAGTCAATATTCCTTCAGCCAATCACACTGACGTTACACTGAGACGCCGACGTATTCATCCAGAGCTGACCTTTACATCTCAGACCAACTCTGCTCCACGTTCTCTCAGGCTTACATTAAAGACAACAGCTTTCTGTTTCTGTGTGAGGAGGAACCGCTGGGACCTGGTCTGACCTGGTCTGACCTGCTGACACCTTTTGAGAGCTGCTGAAACCTGCTCTGACCTGTTCAGACCTGCTGACACCTGCTTTGACCTGGTCTGACAAACAAACCCCACACAAATTCATTTAAGTGATTAAAAGAGTGAAAGAGAAACAGCTTTTAAACCACTTCTCAGAATCTTTTTTAAATGCTCTTTTATTCATTTTGTTAATCATCTGTCTGTGGGGGGTGCAGAGGAAAACACTGCAGTCTAATTTAATCCAAAGCCATTTAACCTGCAATAAATCTGTTAGATGATTCAGATTCTGTGTGAGCTGCTGATTCCACCTCAACTCCTGAGGTTGAGTTTATGTTGAAATTACACTGTGTTGCATTAGACTGTGCAGGTGTGCAGGTGTCCACCTATACCTGGGAGGAGGAGCCTGGTACACACTGATCATCAGTTAGTGATCGTCAGTCTGAGGCCAACAGCAGCTCTCACCTG
>NW_019479932.1:0-918 GCF_002814215.2 Seriola lalandi dorsalis | reverse complement strand
AGAAATGAACTAACACTGTTCTGTTCTTTTCATGATACATACATATGTGTGTGTGTGTGTGTGTGTGTATATATATATATATATGAAATAATGACAGCTTTTAAAAGTGAAGTGGGGATAAAACCAGCAGCAGTTCATCACCTCCAGTTTCCTGCACGCACAAGCTGCACCGCACCGTCCCTCCATCAACCCCCCCATACAGCATGATCTGCTTCTTTATGCATGTTTTCACCAGTGTTTTATTTGAAATAATAATAATAAAAACTTTATTCCAGTGTGGTCTGTTGTGCTCTGTGTCACACACAGTTCTGGGCCCGCTGCAGTCAGTGATGCAGGATCTGCACTCAGACGACAATGACGAGGATTCAGAGGACGATGATGACAACGACATGGACTCTGACATGGAGCGACTCGCACACACACACCTCACACACCACCAACGCAGGTCAGAAAACAGTCACAATCAGTTCACTAACTGACCTCTTCATAGAGGTGGGCAATGTAAAGAATTTGTATTGCAATTTGTTCCATTTGGGATGTTGTGAATGACAATATCACGAACATCAAGTATAAATTGTCACATAATTGTTTTAAGACACCGGCATTAAGTTCTCTTTGGCGTTTGGCTCCTCTCACTCTCTCCCTCTCACAGACACACTCCACCGCCCATCCAGAAAACCCTCTGCATGTGTGTCATAGGCGAGGAGGTGTGTGTGTTTGTATCTGGAGCAGAGGGAACTAGAGAGAGTGAAAAAAGTGAAGCTCCAAAGCGAGTTTATCCGTGTTTAGAGGCAGTAACTGAAGTCAGACGAATTGGTTCAGAAACAACACACAAAAATATTTAGATATTTTTGTTTATATTATTTAGACATGAAACCTAGTGAAAGGTCTCAGTTATATGTAATGTTGCTGATCATG
>NW_019479930.1:0-919 GCF_002814215.2 Seriola lalandi dorsalis | reverse complement strand
CACACACACACACACACACACACACACACCCCAACACACATTTTACACACCCAGTGATACATTAGCTGCACTGATAAGTGACAGTTTTTACCAGAAAAGATGCAGATGGTGACTCCACAGGCCACATGGAAGGTCTTGCTCTTGTCCAGCAGTCTGCGTGTCTTTCTGCTCGATACCTGCGTGAGTTCGTGTGTATGGAAACACAGACAACAGAGTTATTTTCAAACCACGGATTCATGGGAACCATAAGACATTATGAATCTTTACAAATAATGCACCAAATCTTCAACTGTTTTCTTGCAATTTTACATCAAAATCTCACTAATTAAGCTCAGGGCAGCAGGTAATTTCTAGGTAGGTTTACACAAAAAGATACTAACTAGAACACCATCACAGGCTTTTCAACAAACCCCATATCTTTCTAAGTGACATATGATAAAATGTGGTGTAGCTGCCCATTTTTTAACCAATAAAAAGTTTCTCCCTCATCTGAAACTACCTTGTGATAAGAGTTCCTTTATTTTGAAGGATATAAAATTAGCCACAGCTGTAGACATTGTAACTTCTGATCAATTTTCTCTTTCAAATAAAATTTTCCTCAGTGTGACTGACATGACATCACTCCATCCTTCTACCTATCCCTTTAACCCTCAGTTTCTCTTCTCACCATGTGTGTTCCTCGGACAAAGGTGAGCAGGGAGCGACACATGGGCAACAGCACCAAGCTGCAGTTCAGGTTCAGCACAGATGCAGACGCCCTGCTAATGCATAGACCAAGCTGGGAAAGACACACGCACACACACACACACACACACACACACACACACACACATACGCACGTACATGCACGCACGCACACGCACACACACACACACACACACACACACACACACACACACATATATTGTTAGGCAGGTTG
>NW_019479929.1:0-919 GCF_002814215.2 Seriola lalandi dorsalis | reverse complement strand
TGTGGGAAAAAATATGTCCCTTATGACTAAAGTGTCTCCCGAACAGTGGCCCTTGAAATATAATATAAGAAGAAATAAGCACCAAATGCATGCGGGATATGCTGTTAAGGTTTCTGCTGTTGTTCTGAGAGACTGAAAACCTTTTAAAATTGAAAGCCTAGCGCTTTTGTCGCAAGTTGAAACACAGTTGATTAGAGCTCTCTTGGTGCTCTCAGTGAGGTGTTAAACTTCACCTTACCTATAGGGCTGTATGGAAAAGGTTTCCAATTAGAAACAGATTTCCCGTAAACACAAGAGCTCAGCTGCAGCACACTGCAGAAAACAACATGGTAGTATGAAGAGTAAGCTTTGTATCTTTTGATATGTGGCTTATCTAAAACAACAAAATGTGTGTTTACCTGTCTTTGTCTTTCTGTTAACACCGGATACAATGCTTTTTGAGGGGCAAGTGAGAAGGCCAATGTTAATGTGGAAGGAAGGAGGTGTGACAAAGGTGGGAGGAGGGATGGGAACAAAACGGAGAATAATTTGTAAGAATGGAAAAAATGCATGTTTCTATATTTACCATTATTTGATTGCCACTGTACACTTAATACAAAATGTGAAACTTCATGGAAAAACAACTCCTTGAAAAATGCAGCTTTTTCCTTCCCTTTCCAAGGTGAGAGTCGGTGTCTTTCTTATCAGCAAAAGGACCAGCTCTTGGAGAAGGTGAGTAAATGCCTTCCAGGCACGTTTGATGTGCTGGATTTCAATGAAGCTTCTCCAGGGCTCCCAGTCACTGAGCAGCCTCACTGGTGCAGCTGTCCGAACTGACAGGAGATGCCTGCAAGCAGAATAACTGCCGACCGGATGCAACCAACTGAATCACTAAGCTGGCCTACTAAAACCTTTATGTTTTAACAATTGTGTGTGTGAC
>NW_019479928.1:0-919 GCF_002814215.2 Seriola lalandi dorsalis | reverse complement strand
GGAAACTCTGAACATTGCTAAAATATGTCTCTTAAAATTACCTGAGAATTCTTGATATTTGCTTTAGAGGTAATTGAATATGAAATGAGGAGTTTGTATAAAGCCGTCTGTTACTTCAGCACCACGGACAGCGTCATGGTTTCATCAATACACAACACAGTCAGGTTGTGGGCTGGACAGGGAGGATGGCAGGTTGACAAAAAACTTGTAATTACCTGCCAAATCTTTAACATATAACCTGTTCTGGCTGCTTTCACACCTGGTCAGTTCACTTCAAACTAACTGGGACTTTTGCCCTTTGGTTCAGTTCATTACGGCTGGTGTGAAAACTGTCGGTTCTGTGGACTCTGCTTTGTTTTCTCCCTCAGGATGATTCATTCAGACACGTCTGAACACGGCAGTCATACTCAGGTGCGACCATTTGATGATTTGTATGAGGGATGCGTGGCACATGTTCATGTAAGATAATTAAGGTTCAGGAAACTAAAAAAAGGATCTTAAACACAACAGCATATGGTAGATAATAGTAAATAGTGTATGTACCATGTAAAGTGGTATGGTTGTCTAAAACAGTAGAATCATGTGATGTAACGTTTAAAATAAGCCCATTATTTTGTTTTAAAAATGAAAGTGTAGTGAAGAAGCAGTCTCCTTCTCCTTGAAACTGATCAGCACATACCTACGCACACTGACACACACCCAGCCTCTGGATCTGGAACTTATTGTCATGGTGGCCATGGTAAGTATGCCCTGCAAGATTGCAGATTGGGACCTTTCTTTCTGACTGAATGCTGGCAAAACTAGTGGGAGGACAGGCTGGCAAGATGGCACGATAATAAGCACACAGAGTACAGCGCTGACTTTAAAACAACTGGCCCTGGAACTTCAACATCCAAAGCTGATGACTGCATATGTATGT
>NW_019479927.1:0-969 GCF_002814215.2 Seriola lalandi dorsalis | reverse complement strand
ACACACACACACACACACACACACACACACACACACACACACACACACACACACACACACACACACACACACACACACACACACACACACACACACACACACACACACATACACAGACACACAGACACACAGACACACACAAACACTGAATACTCCCTGAGGAAACGGGACTAAGCACATGACTAAACATCCTCATGAAGAGCTCTTTTCACAGTGGCGCCAGCTCAACACACCTGTCGGCAAGCAACGTAACGCCTACTGGCTCAATGTTAATGTGAATCCAATCTCAATCTACCACTGTAGTTCAGATGGAAATAACTATTGAATGGATTGTGATGATTCACAATTCCCAGATGATGAATTCTACAGATCAACTATCAAAGTTTTCAATCTAGCGCCACCTTAAGGTTCATATTTGTTGCTTTGACTGAAATATCTCAACAACTATAGGATGGATTGCCATGAAATCTGGTACACATGTTCATGTTCCTCGGGATAAACTGTAATAACTCTGGCGACTCCTTAACATTTCATCTAGTGCCATCATGAAGTGAAAGTTTTAATATGTCCAATACTTTGGTTCATAACCAAATACCTGCAAAACTAATGTTTTTCCCATCAGCTTCAGGTGCACTTCATGTTTACTGCTAGTTACCAAATATCATGCTTACACGCTAACTTAATTATTACACTAATTATACCTGCTAAACATTCGCATCCTAAAACTGTGATTGTCAGCATGATTGGCATTTAGCTCAAAGCACTGCTGTGCCAAAATACAGCCTCGCTGAGCCAACTATGTTACAAAGGTTCAAATGACTATGCATGTGAGCCAACAGAGAGTTACTCTGCAGTTCTCCTCAGCTCTGCAACGTATTTTAGTGTCTGTCAGCTCATTGTTTTGGTTCATTGTGATTGCTCTCAGCAAACATGTTTTCAGATGCACCAGAAAGTGTTTCTCTGTGAGCA
>NW_019479926.1:0-919 GCF_002814215.2 Seriola lalandi dorsalis | reverse complement strand
GATTTTCACTAGAAATATCTTTTTATGTTTTAAATTCCATGCCTTATAATAGATGTTTTCACAGGCTACATATAGGTATATATATTTATGTAGACTTAGAGACATATTTTGATCTATTATCTTTTGCATTTTCAGTTTCAATTTAATTTAATTCTCTTTGTGTTTTTATGGGTTCTGTAATTGTTTGAATACATTTCTTCACCCCATGTGAATCAATTTCATTTGCCTCTGTGCTTGAAAGAAGCATCGTTAAAAAAAAACTTGCCTTTAATGTCCACTCTAAAGGAGCCTTTGTTTTATATGTCACTACATACAGCCAATAAACCCGTTGAATGTTAAAGCTTCTTACCTTTAAATAATTCAGTCCGGCAGCGGTTCAGTAAATCCCAGTCAAAGCCTTCCTCTCCGGTGATGTCCTTCGCTCCTCGGCGCGACATCGACCGTCCTCACACCGGTTCAGCGACTCTCCCGCTCGGCCTAAAGTCAGAGCCTCCCTCGGTTGGTTTCCCGCACACAGACAGACAGACACACACAGAGAAGTAGACAGATCCGACTCCTCCGGGGTGAGACGCTCACTGCTCTCCAGCCTCCTAAAATATCCCGTTCACAGCAACGGGAGACAACACACACAGCTCCCCCCGCGCCCCCATTGGTCTTCGCGGAGGCAGATGTTTCCTGTTGCTAGGAGACTGAGTAGGCGTGGTAATGACGCTGCAGCATCAACACTCGTCCTCCCGCATCCAACGCTGCACGGTTCCTTGTCTTTTGTACCAACACAGGGCCGCAGTGGGAGAAGTTACCTGTCCTGTCACATGATGCGTTAGGAGCCGAACTTTCTGTCAGTGATAAAATAACTCTCACAGCTTTTACTTTAACCTACTCAGGGGCGGTTTGAAACTTTTCAATTGGAGTAGTATTA
>NW_019479925.1:0-919 GCF_002814215.2 Seriola lalandi dorsalis | reverse complement strand
TACATCTATATTATATAAAAACATACTTAGTGATACTCAGAATAGTTGTGCTACCACTGGAATACTTTTTAACAGAACATGAGATGTATTTAAGTCAGTATTTCCACTTGGGCTGAATATTATAGTGGTTGTTCAGCCCTGCATGGTTGTGATGTTTTATTTACCAGCTAAGTTGTTGTAGCAGTCCACTTGTGTGTTTCTCAGTAAAGCCTCCTGTTCAGGTGTGAGAGCAGGTGTCTCAGCTCCAAACCCTTTCACTGAGGTCATCACATCAGAGTCGAGGCCTCGGAGGACAAGCAGAGCGCGGTGATAACGACCTATGGCTGAGCGAATGTTCTTCTCCCTGTAGAAAGCGTTTCCTTCCGTTTTCATTTGGGCTGCTTCCTCTAGCAAAGACCACACTGGCTTTGTGTAAGTTCGTCGGTGTCCAGAAGTGCTTGGTTCTGCCGCTGCCGCCGCCGCTGCCCCCTGTGCATTTGGATTCTCCTCTCTTCCTGTAGCCTCCATTTCTGCTGTGGAGCTCATCAGCTGGTAAAATGAGAGACTTAAGGTAAATGAAAGTGTTATGAAGTCATTGAAGAAGACATCATCTCAAGCTCCTGTTAGACGCTGCTGTTGTACATTTAGTCCTCTACTCAATGAACATACAATACCTCCAATACCAATACCACTTTTATTGTCACTGTCATTATTAGACTGATATGATAAACCATCCAGGACATCCATCCATTATCTATACCGTTTATCCTTATAGTGTAACAGCGCTAGCCGCCCCCATCCAGGACAATAAAATCAAAATTTGCAGTACTGTATATATTATTTTGATTGTTTCCTGTCCTATCTGTTTGGCAGCACCTGAAGGTTGCTCAACATCCTGCTGGATCATAATTTTTTACACATATGATTACAATCTTTCATC
>NW_019479924.1:0-919 GCF_002814215.2 Seriola lalandi dorsalis | reverse complement strand
TTTACGTTCTTTGGCTAGCAATAGCTTTAGCTAAGAGCTAGCTCAAAATGTAGCCTGTGACAGTTTCTTTTAAATTCTTTTTTCACCTACTTTGTTTGAACCTTGACGCCTGAAAAACATGTTGAATATATTTTTTTATTTCAAAGCCACATTTTAATCCTTTGCATTTACACACAAATAACTTGAGTCTAAAATCTAAATACAAGCTCCAATAAAGAGGAACTTACAGTCAGAGATGTGTATGACAGAAGCCTTTAACCAGTCAGTTCACCTTCATGTTAAATTCCTTCTGAATGATAATTTCCTCTGAGACAGTCACATGAACGACTGCAGCCTGTGCAGTGTGTGTGTGTGTGTGTGTGTGTGTGTGTGTGTTGTATTCTCCCATGCATTTCTCCTGGGTGTGTGTTATTGTCTATGGATCTCTGAGCGTCTGGCCGAAGGATTAGCATAAAGATGGGAGTGTGTTTCAGGGGGCAGAGAGACAGATGATGAGCTGTACACCCACACGGTGTCAGGGTGCATCAGAGGAGGAGGTGCACATATCAAACTCACCACAGCCACAGAGGAATGACGACGCAGCGAGACACAACACAGGCCAATGATTATTTAACCCGGTTTTCTCGTAGCAGGATTGTTTCTCTGTATTCCTCTGGTGACCCCAAACTGTGTATGAATTTTATTTGCCTCATTATGTGTCAGATATGTTGGTGATGTAGAAATGAATAACTCAGACGTGTCTCTGATCCTGAGGTGAGAATCTAAAGTCTCACAACATTTTACGCCTGAGAAAAAACAGTTTCTTGCATGAGCTGAACAAATCCATTACGTTAACTTTTATGTTGATGACATCCAACTTTCAACAAGATGTACAGAACATACGGTCGTTGTGTTAGAAGGCAATTGTAGGAGACAAATT
>NW_019479923.1:0-919 GCF_002814215.2 Seriola lalandi dorsalis | reverse complement strand
TTTTTGTTTTTGTTTTTACCACTGTAAGCTTTTCGAAGCACTTTAAAAACTTGTTTCTGCAGCACAAATACATTTTACTACTAGTGTTATATAGGATAAACTGCATGAATTGCCTCACTTTGAAGGGGTTAGCCCTCTCAACTCTTTGATTCATGTTTTCCCTGTAGTTTAGACTAAATTTGGACTTTTTCCAATGTACTCTGCATTTAGCTGAAAAATATTATTTCAGCAAATATAATTACCATTATGTACTATTTTCTCAACAAAAAAAAAAAAAGAAAAGAAAGAAAAGAAAAGAAAGAGAGAAGCTAACCTGGCAATTGTTTAACTTTGGAGTATTTGGCGTTTGGGAATGCACATTGAATTAGAACCAGATGTTAGAGACAGGAGGGAGATGTAGCTGCTGGCCTACTTTTTAAGTTAAACCCGGTTAAAATAGCTCTGCACAGGAAGGTTATGGTCAGGCTCAGTCACTGTTGGTGTGAAAGTGGCCGGAGGAGGAAAGATGAGTAAAGAGTAACGAAGGGGGGGAAAAAAGGGCTGAGCGTCTTCTACTGAAGTCCAGGAAGTTTCTGAAACCGCTACGTTTGCAAAAACTATGAAGAATAGTGGATGGACAGAAAAAAAAATCTACCCGGTTAACCTTTGAACCGTCTTCCTTTCTCTTCACATGAAGTCACAAGACAAACTGTCGTATAATTTCACGAATGACAGTCCTAACGGTAAGCAGGCACACGCTGTGAGTTTAGCAGGTTTTAGGACTAATTTTGTGTCCGCGGGTTAAACAAAACACTCCCGGGAAGGAGAGGAGAGGACTGAGGGAAGGTGTTTGGCACAGAGGAGCTGGAAAGCGGGTGGTTTGTGTTCTTAAATCTTGATGGTCGTTTACATTTTTCCGAAAGGTAATAATGAATCCTGG
>NW_019479922.1:0-919 GCF_002814215.2 Seriola lalandi dorsalis | reverse complement strand
TATATGGCGGCCTGATAAGCATAGTTCTTTGTAATAAGAAGTATATCTCCAGGCTATACACGCGTCACTTACTTTTTTTCTTTATTGAACACCTATTTGTAACAGTAGCTACAATGTTGAATTGAACCACAGTATGGCTGCAAGAACCTGCCATATCTTACCCACAAATGAGTTTTGATGTGGATTTATGGCCTTTTTTTTCTCCTTTTTCTCATCATGTGTCACTCACAGTTACACTTTAAAACGACTTTTTAGTTATCTTTAAATTAACTAGTAATTTGCAACTTCCACTTTATTAATTTCTATCAAATACTAAGCCGTTTGGTCAGTGTGCCGCTGCTCAGATTAACATGCAGATATGTATCTCTACAGACAAGCACACAATTATACATGTATGAAGAATAATGTTTTATAATGAAAATTAATAATGACTAAACATTTACTTTGGTTTAAATGGGGTTTAAGTTATTCCAAGGAATTTCCTCTGGAAATCAAGTTGCTTTTTAGATCAAAACAACTATATAACTAAAATAACAGTCGCAGAACTGAGTCCCTTTTCCCCTGTTCTTGTACCAAATTGCATTAGTTCTTCATAAAAAACATTAAAGAATGATTTGTAAATTATTAGGAATAATGGACTTGTAAAATAAAGCTATGCCAAAAAATGTAGCTTGAACTTGAGCGACATCTCAGCAGTCTATTGTGATGAAATAAATATGTCAGCCTTTGTTCCTCTATTCCTGAACTCTACCACCACGCTGCACACTGAAACATCCTTTATTGACTCATACCTAAATCAATCTCGTTGACCCTCGGCTATCGATCTTGCTTTACTGCTTAAATGCCACTACAGTGCCAGAAGTCTGAGGCACTTCCAAAGTGCCTGGTCCAACCTTAACTGATCCGTTTGATAGCAGTT
>NW_019479921.1:0-919 GCF_002814215.2 Seriola lalandi dorsalis | reverse complement strand
AGTATTAATATAGAAGCTAGAGCTGATCTATAATCACACTACACATGGACACAGACCTTTACACTGGAGGAGCGTTAACTATATTCTGCCTTCATCAAACACAATACAGCTAATGGAGCTCCACCAGCAGGGGGCGGACCTGCTGTTGCAGGACGCAGCCGGCTGCACGCTGCTGCATCACGCCGTGCGGGTTGAGAGCAAAGAGATCGTCAAGTACCTCATCGACCATGGTAAGAGTCGACCATCAGACGTTAACAGCAGCTGGCGGCTCTGGATCTCAAACCTCACAAACTCGTTTGTCAACATTGTCATTTTGTTCAAACATTAAAGAGGTGCTTCTGTGTTTCCGGCTGTTCAAGTGTAGATAAGAAGAAACGAAACTCCTGTTTCAACAATGAAACAAATAAAGTGAAGTAGAATAAAAGAGATAAACCAGTAAATAACATTACATCAAGAAACATGAGTAAATACATTACAGAGTCATTCCTCTAGTTCTGTTCAAATACCGTTTCAGTTATTGTCGTTTGTGTTCTGGTTCTAATGCAGTGATCCGTTCTACTGAAGAACATCTCTATAAAGACCTGGAGCACATGTTACTGACAGATGACATATATATCATATATATCATATATATGTGATGATAAAGAAGTTTGTCTTGTAGAAGATTGTGAATGTTCAGGTGAAAGCATCAGTTCATGTTGCCGTCAGCTCTGATCCAGACATCACTGTTTTTACTTCACCACTGGGGGCGCCACAACTGAGGCTGTTCACTGACTTTAAGAAAATAAAAGTCTTGAGTCAGTTGAAGAGATTTGTTAAGATGAAATAAAAAAAAATGATAACAAGGAAAAATCCAATATACAGAGAAGAAGAAGTCATCAGTGTGTGTGCGTGTGTGTGTGTGTGTGTGTGTGTGTGT
>NW_019479920.1:0-919 GCF_002814215.2 Seriola lalandi dorsalis | reverse complement strand
CAGGCTGGACTTTACCACAAGTTTGTTCATAGAAAGCAGGTTTCAGTTGGGTCTGAGTCAACAAGTGATTTTTCCTAACATTAAAGACTCTGCCCTCAGTGCACACTGCACTCTTAGATGGTTTATGGCACTGAAAGTAATATTGCCTGATTAGATATCGATTGCTGTCACTTGATTGAGATATGGTGGAGGAAACAGAGCAGAAACAAGAACATCTCATAATTTCTCAGAAATGGATATGGAGCTTGGATCTGATGAAAATGAATGGCAGTTTTGATTTTGAACAAACTTTCCATTGGTATATTTTCTTGCTCATATAATAGGCCAAGAGCTGTAACCAGGAAGGAGAATCAGCCTTGGCCTCCACTAACATCTCAGGAAACGATTGCACCCGCATGAAAAGTTCAACTTTACAGTTCAGGTGAAAAAAGGAGCAGAGGTGCAGTTTCCCACCCACTGAAGACCAGATATTTAATGACTGAGCTTCTGCCTGGATGTAGTTGTTGAACAGAAAAAACGAAAAGCCGTGAGGACCTGTCAGAGTGTGCTCAGCAGACGACAGCGACTGATGGATGAGTGAGTCTTACCCATCACACTCTGCTTTACACCCCCCCGCCCCTCCCCCTTGCTACAGAGCATCCTCCTGTGGGGAAACTTTGCGACTGTAATATTAAAAACTGTGCACAAGGCTCAAATGTGTGGGACAAGATAAGGCATCTCCAACCAAACTAAATCTTTCTAAATTCCCATGCTCAGAGATGCTTACACAAACAGCCGGCCAAAATCCATCTTTCTGACAGAATCATTTCCAAAGCCAGAACCCCCAACTGGGCTCCTGGATGCACTTGTGAGCTGTACCCGCCTGGGAGTGAGCTTGTCAGTGTGTGTAAGTGTGTGTGTGTGTGTGTGTGTGTGTGTG
>NW_019479919.1:0-920 GCF_002814215.2 Seriola lalandi dorsalis | reverse complement strand
AAGCAAAACTCAAAGCTGATCAGCAGTGTGATGTATCCATCTGCGCTGTGAACTGCATCTCCGCTCATACACAGTTCAAACCAAATGTGATGAAAAGTTCCACCGTGTTGGGGCCACTCTGGGGAGTCTCCGCTGGCAGAGCTCATCCAGCAGTTTTTTGTGATTTGCTGATTTAGTGAAAAAGGCTCCTAGGCCACTGAGATGACAGAAAAATACCTTGTACTCCTTGATTTTAGCAGCACCTTGAGCCATGACGAGGTTCAGAGAGTGTGCATAACAGTGGATGAAAAAAGCTTATAGTATATTTTCTTTAATTTTGGCTTGTACTCCGTTCAGACCTGAGGCCATCACTGCGGCTCCATCATAACATTGGGTTACTGTTTTGGCGCATTCACAGTCCTGTAGGAACTGAAGAACCTGGCCCACCACTGCCTCTGCCCACTTGTCCCCACTCACATCATCAAACTCAATAACCTCTCCTTCACACCGCTGTCAGAAGCATAATGCAGAACATATGACGTCTGAGCCGCATTACTGATGTCAGTTGTCTCGTCAACCATAATGGAAACGAAAGGTGTTTTGCTCACTTCCTCCTTCATAACCTCTGCAACTGACTGTATCAGGTTGTTCTGAATTTTGCTTGACGTGCCCACAAATACTGTCGCAGTATCAAGATGACAGCGGAGGGCGGTGTTAATGAGCTGCTTCAATATCTCCCTGTTCTGCCTGACCTTGTTGTTGTGGGCAAGACTTTGGTTGCAGTGGAGGTCTACTCTGGTGTCCCCAAAGGTTTTAAAGCTCACCGTAGCTTGAAAATGTGTAGCTGAATTATGGTGACGGTGGGCTGACTTTGTTAGGTTAGTAAGACTAACAAATCCAGCATAAGCCCAGACGGATGACTTGTCCGTTGAAAAAAGAAG
>NW_019479918.1:0-920 GCF_002814215.2 Seriola lalandi dorsalis | reverse complement strand
TGTGTGTGTGTGTGTGTGTGTGTGTGTGTGTGTGTGTGTGTGTGTGTGTGTGTGTGTGTGTGTGTTTTGTCAGTTGTAATCTGCACAAGCCTTAAGCTTAACCTGCTTTATTGCACTGCATTCCTATAGGGGCACATGATAGCCGACACAAAGGAGGACACACTGCTGATCACAGAAAATACACACACAGAATCGCATCAATTATTAATCTGAATGAGTGGATAAAACCATTCACTGTATTTTTTTTAAATGTAAGCCATCCACGCCGTTGCAGATCTTTTCACCAGCAATAATGACAAAAATAAAACCGATATTCTTTAGAAAAAAAAATGACAAGAAATTAGTGATTATCTCGCAACTTCAACAAGAAATATGAAATAATAAACATTAATTGCATCTACAGCACATTGTGGAATGAAAGTTGTGAATTTCCCAAATGCGTTACTAAGTTCTCTTAATTCACAAAACTGTCCAGGGTGCTATGAATGCCTCGTTTTTCTCTCCTTTTCCCTCTCTCCTCATTAAGGCGCTGTGCCCGAGCTGTCCTTCCAGAAATATAATTGAAAGCGGAGAAAAAGGCAAATGTTGCTTTAATCTCATTTGCAGGCGAACAATGGGCCTGGGACTACGCTAAATTCATAAAAGTGGCTTTAATGCAATGAAATTTAATGAGGTAATTTGTGATGGGGCGAGATGGTGGAAGTGTCCTGCCATGTGCAAGGGTACACACACTTACACACACACACACACACACACACACACACACGTACAGGAGTGCAGAAACACACAGAGTGGAAATCTGTCACATTGTATGGATATTTATAGTAAGGATAAAAGAGACATAGGAGTTTTTCTCTTTAAGTGGACTTGAATGCAACACTTGCATTATATGTGTCATTTGAATAAGGGAGCTGAGTCAT
>NW_019479917.1:0-920 GCF_002814215.2 Seriola lalandi dorsalis | reverse complement strand
TCCAGGGTGGAAAATTAACACCAGCCACCAGCCAAGTAATGCTGGTGAATTTTGGTTTTGACTAAGAGAGTTGTCTTAAATTTCCTGGCCATTTAGGCAAGAAACCAGCCATTGTGTGGAGCTTCTTTTCCACTCTGGAAATCATACTTGGAAGTGGCCGGTGTGGTCGACACATTTAAAAGGTTAACTTCCTGCCTTGTGTCACAAATGAAAGTTTCAGCATCTTTTGTGTACATGAAGCTCTCTTCCCCGTGCTTTAACTGTGAGGAATCAGCAGGATTTTTGCATTTGAGTAAGGAGGCATAAACATACTTTTCCTCTGGAATCAATCAGCATGCCAAGAATAACACTGCCAGACTCCTGGGCTGTTAACAATATTACAAACATCCGGGCTTGTTTAGATTCTGCTGAGAGTGTGAGTGTGCTCCTTGGAGAGTTTCAGACCCTGACTTGCTCTAACTGGCTGAAAAGTAATGAAAGTGTATCTTCTTTAGGGAGGATACTGCATGCCATAGATTTCATCTTAACTGTCAGAAACAAATAGAGAGTATTTGTCCGTTGAAAGTCAGTAAGGTCGGCAATTAGACCTACAAAACTTTATTTGATACAAGTAGCAACTGAACACTTGAACCTAAACTCTTTGCCCTCAAAGACCTGAGACTTTACTTCAGACTCTGTTGGACAAGACTGGAGACTTGACTGGAGACTTGACTGGAGACTTGGATGCCATTCAGACTTACTGACAAACTGAACTGAACTGATTTCTGTGAGACCTGACTTATTTCGGACCTGAGTCTCTAAGGAAATGACTAGAAACTTGACAACAAAAATGTTCAAGACTTAACAATTATCTGGAACAGACTTGTGACTTGACTTGTACTGGTTTCCAAAGAGATAAAACACCTGAGATAGACCTGAGA
>NW_019479916.1:0-920 GCF_002814215.2 Seriola lalandi dorsalis | reverse complement strand
ATAAGCTACTAAAGGAATGGACTTATTAATCAAAGTGCTACTCACCAGCCAAAGACGTAAAGCTCAAAATCCATCTAGAGCCTTGCATTGCTGAAAATTGAGCATCTAATCTATTTTAAAGGCTGCCTGCTCTTTATCCAATCAGCACTCTCCAATGACTTGCAGAGCATATCTGCACCGACTCTTTTGACCACCTGCTTCAACTCTATGCTCAAGGGTCTGACTCTTTTTTTATCCTGCTTCTCTCTGTGTCCCCTGTTCCCTCCTCTCTTATTTAGCCCACCTCCTTTGCATCCCTCCCATTATTCTCCCTCCCTCCCTCCCTGTGCCTCAGCCTGTAAGGTGGGAATTGGGGAAAATCCCAAAGCACTTGAAGAATCCTGTCGCTTTCTGTCTGTCTGTATCTGTCTCAAAAAGGACTTGTTTCTGTTTGACACAAGATTTTGTTTGAAAGGCAAAATTCAGACCAAAGCTAAAACCTTGACCTGAGATATAATGTTAACATAGGCACACACTCACCTGTGTTGTATAGTAGGAGCACAAAAGGCAGTAAGGAAACAAAGAATGAACTGATATAATCTAACAACCCCACACAGAGGCCACTCCCCCATCCCTCTGTCTCACTATCTATAACCACTCCCTAAAAGTTCTGTATTATACCCCCTGACCCAGTATCATGTTTAGCTGCCTATCAGGGCAGGGGCAGCTCTCCCACCCTCTCTCATTACCTCTCTTCTTCTCACCCAGTCTTAGTTAAGCTCATGCTCCTGCATGACCGCTTGTCCGTGGACTGCTTTAACCCTTTTCCTGGTTCACTAGCTCAAACAGCAATAAGCCTATTTGAGTAGACACATACATGCACAAACGCACAGAGATACACCCACAATTGCTCACATATACACACTCTCTCACGCACACAC
>NW_019479915.1:0-920 GCF_002814215.2 Seriola lalandi dorsalis | reverse complement strand
TGTGTGTGTGTGTGTGTGTGTGTGTGTGTGTGTGTGTGTGTGTGTGTGTGTGTCCTATAGTCAGACTCTACTGGAAGAATGCAGTACTTGTGGTCTGACTTGTGTTGCTGTTGAAGATTGCTTCATAGGTGTGACACACATAAACACCTGCGCGCACACACATTTTGACAGTCGAGAGAGAGAGAGAGAGAGAGAGAGAGACAGAGAGAGAGAGAAAGAGAGAGAGTGAGTGAGTGAGTGAGTGAGTGAGTGAGAGTGTGAGACAGAGAGTTGTAAGCAGTAACACATTGGTGAGAATAGGGAAGCAGGCGCGCGGCACGGGGACCCGCCGGAAGAAGCAGCAGCAGCAGCTTCAGCGCGAGCTGGACGCAGACCGACAAAACACCGGCAGCACGAGCGACACCGAGGCGGCCAGAGGGGCGGAGAGGAGGAGGAGGAGGCACCTGCACCGCGACTCGTTCTCCCCCGCTGCCTCCGTCGTCTCTCCCTCTCGCTCTTCAGCTCTCCTCACCCCTCGTTCCTCTCGGACCGCCGCCGCTTCCTCGTTAAGATGGCTGACCCCAACAGCGACGGAGAGGTACCGGAGAGCGCGCGCGGCTTCGCCCGTCAGGGAGCCCTCCGCCAGAAGAATGTGCACGAGGTGAAGAACCACAAGTTCATCGCGCGCTTCTTCAAGCAGCCCACCTTCTGCAGCCACTGCACGGACTTCATCTGGTGAGTGTCTCTGCCTGTGTTCGTGTGTGTATGTGTGCGCGCGCGCGCGTGTGTGTGTGAGGGGAAAGGACACAGGTGATTCACTTGCTGCTGCTGCTGCGGCTCCGATCGGCCTTATTCCACACTGACAGTGCCCAGACACCGCAGTCTTTCATTCATTGTCATTGTCAAAAACACCGCGATGCGCCATTCCCCCCCAGCTCTAC
>NW_019479914.1:0-921 GCF_002814215.2 Seriola lalandi dorsalis | reverse complement strand
ATGCAAAACAGCACCCACCCCAATCAAATTTAACAAAAGTTGAGGAAATCAGGAAATATTAGCGGACCAGCTCCTCCATCAGAAGTTCGGAGACAGGCACCTTTTGAATCAAGTTGCCTTTCTCTTTGATCTTTTCTCTCTTGTTTTGACATCAAAAGACATGAAAGGGGCAGCAAAAAGCTGGACAGCCAGCCCCCAATTCCTCTCCCTTGAGTCACCGCTGTCTGCAGCAGTTGTGTCCTTTCAAGGAACAACCACGACTAGACAGTCATTAACAATAAAAGTTTCTCCCTCTCCTTCTCTGATGATGCCTTCTCACTGCTGTGTGTCTTTATCCCACTCAGTCATTAAACCCTGATCCTCATGATGAAATGCTGTTTTAAGGATGTTCAGAAGTGAGAAGGCTTCTGTCTCAGGGTATAATTAGCGCTGTGCCATTTCTCCTAGACCCTGTGCATGAAAAGGTTTCAAAAATTTCATACCCACTAATTTGACCATCTTTCTGGGGTTTTTTTAACCAGTGATAAGCTCTTAGAGGCTCAGTTTGACCATTTAAATGATGCAACAACATGACTAGAAAACAAGGACGTTCAACCTGAGAAAAACATCATCTTCACTTCTTTTCACCATTGAAACATTAAAAGGTGTCGTTTTTCAGATATAAAGGAAATGATTGATATACTGTAATGATTGGATACCACTCTCTGAAGGGGCACTCTTAAGAAAGTGTTTATGACTCATTAATAATGGCTCAACGGTTGGTGAATCGTTAACTGAAACTTTATAGATCAGTTTTAAGCCATGAATGAGTCTGTGAAGGTTGTGAAAAAATCCTTTTGGAATAAGGTCCCCCCCCCCCTTCCAGAAAAGGTCAGCAAAGGGTCTGGACCAAAAGCGATTTCTTAACAACTTATTAATGGA
>NW_019479913.1:0-2505 GCF_002814215.2 Seriola lalandi dorsalis | reverse complement strand
AACTTGGTTTCAGGTCTCTACGACCTTCCTATCAGAAGCTACAGACCTTAACGACTATGGTAGGGGGTACGATAGGTGGCAAAACTCTGTTAACCTAACCCTAACCCTAACCCCTAACCCTAACCCTAACCCTAACCCTAACCCTAACCCTAACCCTAACCCTAACCCGGCCTGTTATTTAAGATATTTGGACGACATTTTTGGTATTTGGGAGGGATCAGAAGAAGAATTTAGGGAATTTGTGAAGATATTGAACTGCCATGATCCGTCAATTAAACTGAAAGTAGAACTAAATTACAATTCAATTAATTTTTTAGACACAACAATTTTTAAAGGTGCAGAATTTACTTCAAATTTCAAATTGGATATTAAAGTTTTCTTCAAAGCCACAGATACACACGCATTATTACATAAAAAAAGTTTTCATCCAAAACACACGTTCAAGGGGATTGTTAAATCTCAAATTCTCAGATTTAGACGAATATGTACAAGAGATGAGGATTTTTGGGAAGCAACTCACATTTTATTTAGGGCCCTAAAGAAGAGGGGTTATTCGCGAACCTTCTTGAGGAATTGCCTCAAAACCTTTGAGGACAAGGCGGAGAGAAAACATGGTGATTCAATTCTAGCAATTCCATTAATTACTACATTTTCTTCAATAGGGAAAATTTTGAATAATAAGTTTAAATCAAATTTTGAGGAAATATTAGCAAATAGCAATATTATCCCTAATTCCAGAGTGATTTCGGCATATAGACGTAATAAAAATTTAGGGGATCTTTTAGTTAAAGCCAAGTTACCACCCTTAGCTGTTCCAAAACCATTATCATTAGAGATACAATTTTCAAGACCAAGATTCGCAAGGAATAATAGAAACAAATTAATGTATAGAATTCAACAAGGATTTAGTCCCAGATGTAAAAATTGTATATATTTGATTTTTTGTTCCAATTGTCATATTCAATATGTTGGTGAGACAAAGAATATGTTAGCCACACGGATGGCACAACATCGTTACAATATTAGGAATCAGAAAGACACAGATACACCATTGGTTAAACATTTTATAGAACATGGGTTAACATCTATGAGGGTGGCAGGATTACAAAAGAACATAAACTGGACAGATTTGGAGAGAAAAAAGAGGGAAAAATATTGGATTTACACATTGGGGACAAGACAACCATATGGTTTAAATGTACGATATTATTAGTGATTTTCAGTATTATTTACCTGTTGTACTTACCTTGGATTTCCAGCCCTAAACCTAACCATTTACTTACCTGTTGTACTTACCTTGGTTTTCCAACCCTAACCCTAACCATTTACCTACCTTTGCACTTACCTTGGTTTTCCAGCCCTAAACCTAACCATTTACTTACCTGTTGTCTTAAATCTAATTCTAAGACCTACTTACCGGTTGTTTTAACCCTAACCCTAACCACTTACTTACCTGTTGTATTAATTCCAATCCTAACTATCCACTTACCTGTTACCCTAACCCTAACCTCCATACTTACCTTTACCTAACCCTAACTTTAACCAGACCCCACTTACCTTTCATAACCCTAATCATAATATAAATACTTACCTTTTTCTTAACACTATAAGAAAGAAAAGAAACATCTCCATAATTCTTAATCCTAAATTTAAAATCTATACTTACCTTTTATGAAAAATTAAAAACAAAATCTAAATCTCATACATTTAAAAGTAACTATTAATAGTTTTAGGATTTCAGATATAAAAAATAAAAAATAAATAGATATTTCATTATTTAGAGGAAATTTTTAAGTTAAGTTTCTTTAAATCACAATTGTAAATAGTTTTAAGGAGTTCATGTGATGTTTATATGATTAAAAACGACTGTGAAAAATATTGTATTACTTGTAATGTATGTTAAAACATAATGTTGTCATTTATTTCAACTCAATTTATGCAAAATTTGAAGTGTATATAGTTAATAAGGGGGTTTTCAATGGTTCCTACGTTACGAAAGGTTTCGAAAGGTGAGATGAAAGTGGGAGGGATCCAGTAAAGCTATAAAAGAAAGGGAGGGAGAGAGCAGGAGCTCACTTTCCTTTTGACTTTTGAAGAGGCAACATCTCTGTAAAGGAAAGAAAAAAAGAATTGTTATTTTAGCTAGGTGTGCATGGCCTGAAGAAGACCTGTAGAGGTCGAAACGTTGCCTTAGCACACCATATTTTCTTTGTAAATCTTTTATTTTACTTTTTGATTTTTTATTTCGTGTTTTGATAAAAAAATAAATATATTTTAACTGAAGAAAAGTTTTCATCTTTTTTACTTACCTTTTTTACTTACCTTTTTTAAGAAAAATTTAAAAATAAAAAAGAACATATGGACGATTGGACAACGGTTCGGTACGGCAGACGCCGTTACCGGAACCAACAGCCACCTTTCCGGGACCGGAGTTTCAGGAGGCCGACTGGGTGGAAGGCCAGTGCACCTTCCCATCCGTACCGGAGGGAGTACTCCCCACACCCT
>NW_019479912.1:0-921 GCF_002814215.2 Seriola lalandi dorsalis | reverse complement strand
GGCACTTGAATACATGTACTACATTCCACCACTGCCCATGGCAGGTTTTCATCGCCTGTCAGTAAACTTCTCATAAATGAATGTTCTAGGAGCTAGTCACAACCCGGCCCTGTCTACGTACAGATGGTGTTACAAAGCAATGACAGAGCAGATACAGATCTGGATTAGCTGGACTGTCAGTGACATGTTTGTACTCATTAGGTAATACCTTCGATTCTCAAACATCTGACAGCTGAATTTTTGAAAGAGCCAAAGTCATCGTGTTAGTTGCTTTAGAATCCCTTTGTTAAAGACTGAATGTATAGCACAGGAGAGGACCTTCATGCAGAGCGCCCTGTATGTGTGTGTTTGGTCACAGACGGCAGCCAGGCCCAAGTGACATTACCTGTGATGATGTCCTCAATTGCTCCATCTTTGCCTTCGTAGACATGGCGGCTGTCTTTCACCTGTTTCCTCCTGAGCTCCTGGATCAGCTCTTGCTGTTGCCGCTTGTTCTTATGGGATGGAGACTGAGACACACACACACACACACACGTACACACGTTAACAGGTCTTACTCTAAGTCATGACTACAGTATATTCAACCAAGGATATTTTTTTTTGCTCCACTCACTCCTCTTCATTCTAGCGTTTGTGCATGTGTGAGTTAATTGAACCATTTAAGAATTAGAGCCGCTGATCCTGAGTCGATGTGATGCGGCTCAGCAGGCGTCAAGACTGTAGAACCAGATACAACTATACCCAGCAGGCAGTATGTGCTCAACTAATCCTGTGATCAGAAGTCTGGAGGAAGAGAGGATGAAGTAGAAGGGGAGGAAGTGGAGCCGGCTTACCTTCTGGTTGCCGTGATCCACTGTAGCCTCCTGGCCTAGAAAGCGATATAGGGAGGGAGGGAGGGAGGGAGGGGAAGGAGGAAAAAGA
>NW_019479911.1:0-921 GCF_002814215.2 Seriola lalandi dorsalis | reverse complement strand
TCAGCCTGGGGATAGGTACAGTATCTCACCTGTGCCTAGGTATCCTTTGAACCGCTCTCCCATGCGGTCCACAAACGCACTGCAGATGTCTATCCCCATCAATGCCACCTACAAAGTAGAGTGAGACAGACGTGGGTTATAATGGGTCATACACAATAATTAATATGTTGATTCAGACTCAGACATTTCACAGGACTTGCTTTTCATTTCACATCAACAAAGCATGTACATGTCTGCTTACATATTAACCACAGTGGCAACAGTGATACAATGGCTGACACAATAGCTGATTTTTCATCCACCTGTTCTCATGCAAAGTTTGTACAAACCCATAACCCTGAATGGAAACGTCCGGTTTTCAGTTGAAACATTTCAACCAATGAAGGTCATCTGTAAACTGAAGTTATAATCTCCCTAAACACATACAACCACATAATCTCTGACGGCCATATGAACATACAGTTCAAAGTGGGCCTTTGGGTTCAGATTATTTAATCACACAAATGCTCTGAAATATGGTGCTTGGCTGAAAATGTGTTTGTATGGATTAAAGATGATACTTCAGTTAACAGAAAAAAATCTAAACTAAAAGAGTCATTTAACGGCTAATACCTCTCTGTCTCAAAGGTTATGTCAACAGCTGTGGTACTCTTTATTATGAAACCTTGTTGTGGCCTCTTTATACTCTCTGCATAGCAACAGCTGATGGAATCACACAATGATTTGCATTTTTTTGGAGATCTGGTAAAAACTCAAAGGACTTTTGTGTCAACATGATGACTTGAGTCAATTGTAGACCAATACGTTGAGGTTGTCCCAACACGTAAAGAAGCATGCTCCGCATTCACCACTCAAGATGTCTCTTATAGTAACCCTTGACAATCCCCTTTTCCCGTCTCTCTTTTCCCCTACTGCCCTGAT
>NW_019479910.1:0-921 GCF_002814215.2 Seriola lalandi dorsalis | reverse complement strand
TTTATCAAACAAACTGCAGCTCTTGCGATTTGGATTTTGCACTTTTGCGATTTTGATAATATTTGGATTGATTGTTCAGCCCTTGTTAAAAATGTACAAGAAAAAATCTTAAATGTGACATAAAGCAGAAGTGAAGAGGAGCAGTACTCTCATTTGTCTTCACAGTTTATATGAAGGAGCCAGAAATGCATTCAGTACAGTCAGCCCTTAAATAGAAGATAGAGACTGCTGTTTTTGACGTGTGCAACAGGCGGATTCAGTCTCTAATTCGTTCTGCTCTTTTGACGTCCGACTGAAATTTAAATATTGGAATTCATTCTGACAGCCTCAGTGTGTTAATTAATTTAAAGTGGCATATAGCATGTACTTGTCATACTGTGAGACTCTTCCTCGTGACCTGTCAAGTGTCATTTTTTCACTGCCCCATTTAACTTCCTGTCACCCTGCGCTGCAGCGTGACACCAAAAACCCACAAAACTGTCCTTCTTCTCTTGGTGGCACAGCGGGGCTCGTACGGCCATAACAAAAAGTGGGAGACACACCGTTCTCAGCAGCCAAACAGAAATTGTTTGTTTAACAAACTGAGGATATCTAAATGCAAAACTCAATAATTCATGAAGTGTGAATGTCAGAAGACCCGGCAGTGTAGGAAGTGCATGAGTGTGACGAGTGTGAGCAAGTGTTGTAAGTGCATGAAAACAAAGTACAAGGAAAGAACAAAAGCTGAAAACATCCCCACTAAGTGGCTGCCCGCAGGGAAGGTGAGAGAGGGACTGGCAGCATCAAGCCAGAGCTTTTATAGACTTGTAACATGGGCCCAGGTGATAAGATGATCCCCTGCCCCACCCATAAGGCAGCCCAAACAGTTTGACAGGAAAGGACAGGGGTCGTCACATTAGCGAATATAAATGCTTTGTCTCC
>NW_019479909.1:0-921 GCF_002814215.2 Seriola lalandi dorsalis | reverse complement strand
AGCTCATTGTTCATAGTTATCTTTGCTGTATCTGCCCAAAGACACTAATGCCATTAGTCAGCAGTCTTACATGTGACACACACTTTCATCCGCCAGCAATAAAGTCCAACCGCTCCTGTTAGTGTGAGGGACAGCAGTCTGTGTTTTGTTAGTGCTGAAGAAAGAGTGTGTGCTGTCAGGGCTGTGCATGTGTGTGAGCTTTTCAGTGTTTGGCGTCCTAGTAAAATAAGAGGGATACGATTTTCCATCCTAAGACACCTTGAGGGAGAAAAGGAAAAAAAGTGAACTCATAAGAGAAGCAATGTGAGGTCTGCTTCCCCGTGCCAGCATTTGTCTCTCGTTCTCTCCAAGTGCCCTGGAGCAAAACAATGAGAAGTGCTCATATTGAAAAGTATACCTGGCATCATGTTTTCCTTGGTGATGAAAAATATACTCCTGGCTTACGCTGGTGCCCAGAAAACTTATCCACACATGCCCCTCAACAGAACCTGAATGCGAGTCTTGGATATTTTATTTGAACTGTATTTGAAGGCCATGTGTCCAATTGGCAGGAAATGTGTTCTTGGCTCCGATTACTTTGCCAGGAACCAGAATAAGGCACAACCTTTAGTGTAGCCCACCCTCCGCCCTCAGACAGCAAGGCTGCCAGGAAGCTTTTAGCAGAAGCTTCTGCTTCCAAACTTGCGCTTCTGTCACCTTGAACCACTGTGCACACAATTACTGTCGCACAAACAGCATCATTACCTGAACGCACACACTGCTAACCACAGTAATCTGAGGTAGTTTCTGGATAGCTCTGTCACAGTGCAGCTGGAGTGACTCACTTTGTTTGACATGATGTTCTGAAGGGGTGACAGTGAGGTTTCCCACATTTAGACTTTACTCGGGCAGACCACCAAGGTATGTTAATGGCCGACTCTC
>NW_019479908.1:0-921 GCF_002814215.2 Seriola lalandi dorsalis | reverse complement strand
AAACCATTGTCAGCCCGTCTCCACCTGCAGCCTTTTTTTTTTAAAAGGCCAGCTTCAGCCCCTGAACAGAGCTGCAACATTTAGTAAATTAACTAGTCAAAAGAAACTAGTTTGAATTATTTTAAGTCACTTTTTCAAGCAAAGACATTTGATGGCTCCAGGTTTTCAAATCTCAGACTTCACGGCTTTTTTTGCACTACATTAGTATTAATATTTTTGTGTTTTGGACTGTTTGTAAGACAAAGAGACATCTGTTGACATCACCTTGTGGTCTAGGATATTATTGATGGACGTTTTCAGTTTTCCGATGTTTTACAGACTAAATGATTAATCTGTGAATTAAAAAATACTAGACAATAGACATATATCTACTCCTGACTACTACTTCAGCCCCCACAGCTGCGACCAGCCCCAGTGTTTGATAATCAGCCTTCACCTACAGCCCCGAGCTCTCGGCCCCGGCTTCAGTGTGAAGTCACATACACGCGTCAGTTCTGCAGCCTCAGCCTCAAACCAGCAATTCTTGTCCATCAGGAGCAGCCCCAGTGTCTACCTGCATCCCCCGGCAGCCAGTCAAATAATATTTAGCCTATCTAAACATCAACCTCCAGTGAATATCATTTAAAGCACACACTGCAGCAATCATCATCTTTTAAATTTCAGTTTGGGACTTGATGGATTTACATTTCATATCCTCAGTCAGCCTTTGAGTTATGAAGGCTGAGGCTTTCACTGGACCTGCTCAAAGAGTAAATACTAATCACCAGCATGCAACAGAGTACAAAGCATTAATCACTGCAGCAGTGTTTTCATTGATATACTGTGAACCTTGGCTTGAAAACACCTATAGGGAACATGATTAAGGTTTACAGAGAATCCGGTCTTTATTGTAGACAAGAAAACTGAGAATAGCCTTTTTAT
>NW_019479907.1:0-921 GCF_002814215.2 Seriola lalandi dorsalis | reverse complement strand
TTTCCCAAGAGGGATTGAAGGTGTGTGTGTGTGTGTGTGTGTGTGTGTGTGGGGAGTAGGGGCCTAATGGCAGATCAGTGCCAAATCCTGAACTCCCTGGCATATAGAGCCCATTTACCTCCTTGAGCTCTTTGTCTAAGGCAAGCGCTAAACACAGACAAATGAATCACAGAGAGTGAAAATGGAGCACCAGCATGTTAGAGCCACTGGTACACAAATCCATTGTAGTGGAGTGGCAGTGATTGCTCCGTCTAATTACAACCAATGGAGGTTAATCCCTGCTTTTAGATAAAAAAATAAAATAAAATAAAAAATCTCGACGCCGTTTTCCCTCAGTGTACCTACTCCATCTATCATGTCTGAAAATATATGCCAACAGAGGACATGCAGCTCACCTTTTAACCGCAAACCCTCCTCCTGCTGCTTAATCCTAACAACATCCAGTTAGAGACGTCAGCTTCTGTGTCAAAACGACTCACTTTCCACTGATTGCAATGAGAGCAAAACCATTTTATATAAACTCCTATCATTTGGAAGGGCTGTCACATATTTGTGAATTGTTCAAAATTTGCTATCATGACCCAGATTGAACTGTTTGCTTTTGATTTGTTGATCCTCTCATATTTATTGCCCTTAACTGGGTTATTATGTTAAGTTACCAAAACAACTTTGCCCCACCCAACTACTTTAATATTATATTAAAATTGTAATAATCTCCAGATTTGTATTAAGAGTGTTTGGGGATAATATCATGGCATTTAAACATCTGAATAATTGCCATCTCCACATTTACAAATTACTGAGGACGCCAGTGGAGACCATGCCATAATCATCTCACAGGGGAGCTCTCAAATTAGTGTGCCCATGAACAATACGGCACATCAAATGAGAAGAGCTCAACAGGATTGCATGATTGATGAT
>NW_019479906.1:0-921 GCF_002814215.2 Seriola lalandi dorsalis | reverse complement strand
TAAGGCTGAGAGGCTGGAGGAGAGAGAGAGAGAGAGAGAGAGAGAAGGGAGAGAGAGAGAGAGAGAGAGAAGGGAGAGAGAGAAAAATAATGAGAGATGGTAGAGAAGATGCAGGAAAATGAAAGTGGCTGACGGAGACAGATAGATGGAGAGATTCTCGCACATATGAAAGAGCAAACAGAAGATAAAAAGTGAGTGAAGGAGGTCTGCAGGATGAGATTATTGTTTATATTTTTCATTATATTCTGGCTGTTTTCCAGCCATGTACTTCCAATGTTCAGTCTCTGTCTCTGCTGAACTGATCTTATTTGTGTTTTGTCACTTTTGCCTAACGAATGTTTTCACTCGTTATAGTCGTTAATTGTCAGTTGTGTTTTCAGTCAGTGTCTCATTTCCTGTGATTAACTGTGACACAATAAGTTTCACTCAAGCTATAGTTCAATACTTTAGGATACATGAAACAAGAAGACAAATATCAATAACAACCGCAGGTAACAATGTTTTCACATTCCCAAACAGAAATGTAATATATGACGTATATGTCCCTATATCATGTTGTGATGTCACTAATATTATTATCACGTATAAACATCCTCTGGATATATGAAGATATAAGTTTATAACATATATGAAATACTCTTTTACTTACTTTATATGGTATAACATGTTGCAAGCATATATGTTAATGATATGTTTATTATATATACAAGTTTATTAAACAACATACATATAGAAATTCTGGAAAGGAGGTCTCAGACTTGTAACTTTTATAATATCAATATATACTGACAGACTTTGGGATGGATATATATTTATACAATTTCTTATAGGTTTCATATATAATTGTTACATATGTGTTTTTGTTTTTTATATATATGTGCACATATAATGAATTTGTGTATGGGTTTGAGGTTTCTTCCA
>NW_019479905.1:0-921 GCF_002814215.2 Seriola lalandi dorsalis | reverse complement strand
ATTTTTTGCCTTAATTCAAATAGTGACAGTGAGAGAGAGACAGGAAAGTCTGGGAGAGAGACATAGAGGATGGTATGCAGCAAAGGGGCCACAGGTTGGACTCAACCCCGCGCTGCTGCAGTTCAGATTACGCCTTCATGGTACGTGCTCTACCTACTTCTGGCAATTGTATTCAGTCTTCAAACATCACAAAGTGGTGTTCATATGTGAAGTTTATCCTGCTGAACAAAACCTGTCAGTATCATAAACTGTCGTTTGTCACAGAGCAGTAATCCAAAAGCCAATGTAAAAAGCTCATTGGCTTTTAGTCGGCAGAACCAGGATGATGCTAACATGCGGGTTGGCCTAAAAAAAAATACATCATCCATGCAGCAGCGCTCTACACTGTAGATGTTTGATGTTAGGCTCATATAGTGGATTGGTAAGTGTAAGATGGCTAAAGATTTTGCCATTATATGTATGTGGGTGTGTGTGTGTGTGTGTGTGTGTGTGTATTGTCTTGCCACACCACAGACAGAAGGTGAGTGTCTTATCAAGTCAAATCAGCCCATGTGCGTCCGCAGTCACCATAAAACACGAACAAGAGCCTAAATGTGTGTTTGACAGCCACTCACACAGCTTTCATACCATGTGTATGAGGGCATGTTGAGTTACTCTATGATCTCAAAGCTGAATGTGTGCAATCCACACAATTGCACAATGGGATCACAATTCACAGAGAAGGTTCAAAAGGGTGTTACGTGTAATAAATCGCACCATTGTTTGGTATCCCCCAGTTACATGAGAACCAACACAGTAGATTTCTTTCAGCTGCTCGGTGCCCTTTCTGCCATTATTTCGTATGTGCAGTGAAGTATGTCTTCGACTTTGCCTCCTGGGTATATTTCTTCTTCACGAGAGGGGTGTTTCTCTTTTTTTAAT
>NW_019479904.1:0-921 GCF_002814215.2 Seriola lalandi dorsalis | reverse complement strand
ACAGGAAGTCCTGACACGCCACAGGAAGTCCTGACACGCCACAGGAAGTCCTGACACGCCACAGGAAGTCCAGACACGCCACAGGAAGTCCAGACAGTTCGCTGTGGATTTAAACTGCTGTTTAATTTAGAGATGAGGTCAGATGAAGTGTTGTAACGTCAGCTACAGGGAGATGACGCTGTTCTCTCCGAGCCTGCATCAGTTCAGTTTCTGTCCGGCCAGACTACAACACAACCCCAGAGTTTTCAAAATAAAACAGGTCCAGCAGAGTTTGTGAATGTCTCAGTTTTAGAGGCTTGAAACTCTGGCGTCGTGTGGACAGAGAAAACCCGTTTTAAAACAAAAACGTACCAGAGTGGGCGGAGCCTATAACCGTTGTGTGTCTGAAGGGGGCGGGGTTGAGCAGAAGGAAGTGAGTGGGCAGGTCTATAAAAATAAACCCGACGCCGCTCACCTGCACAGAAATTCTGACCCCTGCACGAACATTTTGGAGACGCAGACGGTGAACAGGTGAACTGAAACTAGATTGTGGAAACTAAAGGTGAGTCAGTGACATCACAGGTGACTTACTGATCAAACCAGCTGTGTAATCAACACCTTTCAACTGCACAAATATGAACCAACTCAGATCTGAAAATTCTCCAGTTATTTCAGCTACTGAGTCCAACTGAATCTCCACATTATTAAAATAATAAAAACAAAACATTTCCCAGCATGCTCTTTGCCGCTCCTACCTTCTCTCTCCTTCTTTTTTAGCCTCTTCCTGCGTCTGTCGATGGAGGCGACCTCTGACTTCAGGGTCATGTAGTACTTCCTGATCTCCTGCAGCTTGTCCTGCAGGAAGGAGATCCTCTCTGTGCTTGACATGCTGTCCAACTCATCTGAGGAGGAAGAGGAGGAGGAGGAAGAGGAGGAGGAGGA
>NW_019479903.1:0-1061 GCF_002814215.2 Seriola lalandi dorsalis | reverse complement strand
AAGCCAAGAAGGGAAGAGAGAGAGAAGGGGTCTAGAAGACTGGTTTTGTTTGTGACACCTTAGGGGGTCACATGTCACACGCTGGCCCACACTGGCTGGCCAGTGGGGTCCATGGGGGGGAAGGGTCATCCCCAGGTGTGAACCGTGAGGAACTGTGGGGTGTGAATTCCTTTGTCCAGTGGAGCAAAGAAACATTTGGTCTATTGAATGACTGAGTCCCAACAACTCTGTACACAGTGCACTACATGTGAGTGCACTGACTGAAGTACACAGCACATCTTTCTATCCTTAACCCAACCAAACAGGTGATGTGTGAAAACACCATGAAACAGCTGGGCGCTGTAGTTTTTAGTAAACGATTCTCAAGGAGAGAATAGTGCATTTGTTGGGGTCTAATTTCATTGGCGTATTATACACATTTGGTGCGTTACCAAGACGCTGTAGGCTATATGGGATTGGGTCAAAATACAGTACCCATGTTCTGTGTCAATCACTGACGTGCCTCTATGAGGTATAATGTACTTTTACTACAAAGATCATAAATAACAGAGATAGATGAATTCATAGACACTCAGTTCATCCTAACTGACATTTCTGGATGTAGCAGTACTACATACCAGTGTCTGAAGCTACACTACTTTCTGTTCCTTTTGCATATCATCAGCTGTCACACTCACATATGCACAATGACATGATTTGATTCCCTGTGATGCCGATACTATCAAAAGCATGATAATCAAATGCAGAATTCCCATGTTTTTTTGTGTCTTTGTGAAGATGTGACGAAGCCATTGCCCCCAAGACAATTTTTTTTTTGAACCAGGCTTCAAAACTGGAGTAGATAAATTTAGTCTGGTGAACTATCCATGACTCTCATCATTTACTCACAATGGTAACTAATGATACAGGGGAAGGAAGAATGGCCTTTTATCTGTGTACTTCACATATAGCCTCCTAGCTTCTGCTCAGAAACACTGCCTCCGGTGTCGATGCAATTATAATGGTGGAGGGGAGCAGTGGAAAGATGGCGGATGGAAAAAAAAAAAAAAAAAAGAGGAAAT
>NW_019479902.1:0-922 GCF_002814215.2 Seriola lalandi dorsalis | reverse complement strand
TGAATGATGATGATTATGAATTTAATGATTTTGATGATGAGGATGGAGACAATACCCATGATTCTGGTGATGACAGTGAAGATAACCACCATGATGTAAAATTACAGCGTTTTCAGGTTCTAGTATCCACATGCTCTGTACTCAAAGAGTAATAATTATATATTTAATGCTATCTACAGTACAGGCCTAGTGTGTGATCTAACAGATTCTTGGAGTGCGACTGATCTCTCTCTCATACACACACACACACACACACACACACACACACAGCACACCGTTGCAGGCTGACAGTCCTCCCTCTCCTTCCAACTGTAGAGAACGCACCTTTAGCCATTCATCAGTGTCACCCTGTCGCCGTCGGTTACAGCCCGGGGCCCGTCGCGTCTTCATTACAGTCCGAATAAATCTGAAATAAAACCACAGATGATTTATTAGCTTCCGATGGCGTCGCGCTGGTTAGCATGGTCTGCCGCCACTTGGGCCTAGAGAGACAGTTCTCAGACATGAACAGCAGAAATCTGATGTGACAGGGAGACGTTTGTGTGATGATATCAGTCTGTGATCACAAGTTCTGGCTGATGAGAGGAAGAGGGCATCTGGGAAACTGTCACACACCAACAGCATTTATTTGCTGCGTGTGTGTGTGTGACTGTGATATTTGTCAGTAATGCTCAGGCCACAAGATGTGTTTCAGAGAAAAGCACAGAGCTATGTATGATTTTATATGATATCCTATACATCATTTTTTTTAGAATTACATTTGGGAATAGCTGGTTTCATTTTCCAGTTGCTACTTAAATTCATGCATTTGATTAATATTTAAACAGAAAAACATAAATGAAGGAGGATCACAGTTTTACTTGATAATACAGTCAACAATCTTGATAAAGGATCATGAAGTGATGTTTCACATAAAAAAAAC
>NW_019479901.1:0-922 GCF_002814215.2 Seriola lalandi dorsalis | reverse complement strand
CACACACATATATATATATATATATATATACACACACACACACACACGTCTCAGTGCCAACACAGTACCTACCCAGCTTGCATGGTTGCCTCTATATTTCATAATGCGTCATGTACCAGTGTGAGATATGGTCCCTGATTTAATTTCTGTGGAGCAATGGTGGATCTCTTATCTGTGCTGGAGTGAAATAGCTGTGGATCAATGTCGTTAATACGTCAGTCTCAAACTGATTGAGTGTTTACATGCCGTACAGAGCTACAGTGAAGCATTTGGAAGCTGCGCCAATACAGGAATGTGTCGGATAAATGCAGCCGTTTCTTGGCTTTTCCATGCTGATGTTCACCCTGGATTTGAGTTTGACCCAAATTCTTGATTCAGCCTGAAACTGTGACTTCTGGATTTGGTTTGTTGATAGTAAACCAAGATTATGTGAGAAGATTTAATCAGTGGTTGATTTTCACATACGCAGATATTACTCAAGGAAGTCCATTTACATTCTCCTTGACTAATCACCTTTGTAGCATGTTTACTGATGAGATTGATAATGACAAAAGCAACGCTATGCGTTAAAAGCCAGCTGAATGTCACTGAAGGTTGCAACTTCAGCATTCAATGGATTACAGTATTTTGTTTAAAAATAAAAATGTTTAACACATTTGCAAGACTCTCTTATGGGACACAAACATTTGATTCTGAAACTAACTCTTCAGATTTGTTGTGTTGTAATTTTTGTTCTGTTTCCACATAGAAGCACAACTAAAGGTCACAACCAGCCATAAACAAGGCTGGTGACAGCTTTTACATGTCCTTTTCATCCCAATTTTTCCCTCCCCTGATTAAAGATATGTCAATTTCCAGCAGATTCACAGAGACAAAATGCTATTTGGCTCTAGCTGTGAGTAAGAGCCTGTCTTTATTTTTT
>NW_019479900.1:0-922 GCF_002814215.2 Seriola lalandi dorsalis | reverse complement strand
AAAAAAATGTTTTGTCTGTGAACACAGTATCACCCACAATGAGATTCCAAGTTATTTTTCTTACATGATATTGTATCCTTGTTTTTTGATTTTCTTTCCACAGGTGGAAATCCCTTTTGCTTGTTTGCACAAAACACCTCTGTTAGAGGGCTGGTTTCGTTTGCTTCCCTTGGGAAACAATGAGGTGGATGCTGGGTGAGGATTATGGGTGTGCTTATTTGTACAATGTGATAAGTTTGTGGTGCTTGTATAACTCAGGCAAGCATTTTTTTTTTGGAAACCTCTCAAGACTCAAACTGAGTAGCAATCGCTGTGTGTGTTTTATTTTAAATGCTTCCAAGGAAAGTATTTGTTCTCCTCAATGCTCCCTTTCATGCATTTAAATGAACACTCGCAGGTGTATAGCCAGGTCTGTGACAGCATCTGTTCCTTGAGATAATTTTAGAACAAAGAGGGCTGAGTGAACTGCGAAAGGATAGTGTCAAAGTGAAGCAAATCTCAGAGGTTCATTAGGAAATGACTCACAGTTAAAGCCTTTTTTTATTTAGGACTGCACACTACTGTGTAGAAAGTGGTAGGTAGAGACCTACTTTCACAAAAAAGAGACGTAATAGCAAAAGATATTCCCTCTGGGACAATTTGATTCAACTGATGTTTTTTTTTTTTTTATGTTTTTTTAAAATCATGTGGACTCCTTAACATGTGTTTAGAGATGTTATTCCCACATTGATAAAAGTCTGTTATATTATGAAATCTGACATTTGCCAAATGACCCTTTTATCTGATATTATCAGTGTTTCACCTTGCAATAACATAGACATGTTACAAGATCATTTAAAAGAGTTTCACTTACACTTTAATCATTAATAAGGTTCCAGCCTTTTTATTTACAATGTCCTCTGGATTTCACACACACAAAAAC
>NW_019479899.1:0-922 GCF_002814215.2 Seriola lalandi dorsalis | reverse complement strand
GACATAGTGTAAGTGAGGCTTTCAGGATTAGTGGTGGACAGTGTTAATGAATGCCTAATGCATGGAAGCATTATAGATTTTTTTTTTCATCAGTGTAACATGGATTGCAGGACTCAGAATTTGACTTGACTCTGAAAGTTAGCCATCTTTTGATAGCTGTGATGTCAAACTGGTAATGTCATAGTAGGATTAGATGCCAAGAGGTTCTGGATAATTAAGGGCATGTTGGGATAAACTGCCCTGCAAGTGAGATGGTTGCTATATAATCCCAAACACATGGCATACAGATGGGATGAGTATATAGCCTATTGGGATGGGTAGGCTATGACTTCAGTTACTATAATAGTCCTCAACAGGTAGAATCCCATAGTAGTCTTTTTGGGCATCCATGTGTTCGTGTCCACTCTACGTCAAAATTTATCTTTAGATAAGATGTAGAGAATTAAATGCAAAAATGCATGAAAAGGAAATTTTTCACATACAGTACGTATACCAGCTATTTCTACCAACCCCTCGGGCTGAAAATGGTTCAATTCAATAATGGTTTGTAAACAGTTGTTTGCTTCTATAGAGCTATGAATTCCACTGGTGCACCAGCCTCTCCCTTCACACTCACAGCTCCTGCAAATAAAACCTATTAATTACCATATGGAGGCTGTTGCCACGAAACCCGCTGGCCAAAAAAAAAAAAAACGTGCAGCTGGGGAACAAACCAGACACAACCTCAACAGAGACCAACACTTCCAATTATGGATACTGTAATTTGGTTTTATACAGACAGACAGACAGACAGACAGGCAGACAGGCAGACAGACAGACAGACAGACAGATAGACACATAGACAGACACACAGATAGACAGATAGATAGATAGATAGATAGATAGATAGATAGATAGATAGATAGATAGATAGATAGATAGA
>NW_019479898.1:0-922 GCF_002814215.2 Seriola lalandi dorsalis | reverse complement strand
TATTTCAAGGAACATATGAATATCAAAGAGCTTTAACTGACGCTTTGGTTTCAGCTTACAGTACTGTGGCCAAGTGTGCCACACATTTTGGATCAGCGACTGACTTGATGTCAAAACCCCTGAGCGAACTGACAAGCCAAACATTACTCCTGCCGCTGCACCTCACACTGATACAAAGTGATTCATCTTGTTCTTTATGTGCTTATTTCTCAGTGAACCCAACAGGAATATTTGCTTGGAGCGATGCTGCCAACAAGAAACTACACACCATGAACCAAATCAGGAAAAGCAGATGGCATTTTTGAACCTATATTATACTCGATGCCAAAGCGAAATATTTATCTGAACTGGGCCATGTTTTAAAATTTTAATGAGAAGCAACACAAGACTGACCATCTGGAGGAACAGAAAAATTCAGAGAGAACCCGAGGCGGGTGGATAAGGGAAGGAGACCTATATATATGGAACAACCCATTGATCTTCCTGCTGTAGGCCATTAATGAAAAACAATTTCAAAAGAGGGCTCTGTAGATAATCAAAGGGGTCTCTTTTCTTAGCAGCCACTGTAATGCAATCTTTCTGCTCTGTTAACAGGCCTTTTATGGAGTGAAAGTAACCACCAGCCATAATGAAAGAGATGGCATGGGACTAAGCATCACATCTTTCAATGGATCATTCAGCATTAGTCTGAATCAATTTCCCTCTTTTTTAACTATTAGAGGTAACCTGACCACGTCATAATGGTAACATCAGTGGAAGGAACTGTAATCTATTGTGTAATATTATTGGGGACTAATAATAGTACAGCTTTGAGAGTATGATTGACCTTCAGAGAAGAAGGTTGTATTCATCGTTGCAAGGATTTTATGTGCTAATGGAGTCAGATTTTGCTTGGTTTTAAGTTCTTATGTGAGGAGAATTT
>NW_019479897.1:0-922 GCF_002814215.2 Seriola lalandi dorsalis | reverse complement strand
ATAAGCTACTAAAGGAATGGACTTATTAATCAAAGTGCTACTCACCAGCCAAAGACGTAAAGCTCAAAATCCATCTAGAGCCTTGCATTGCTGAAAATTGAGCATCTAATCTATTTTAAAGGCTGCCTGCTCTTTATCCAATCAGCACTCTCCAATGACTTGCAGAGCATATCTGCACCGACTCTTTTGACCACCTGCTTCAACTCTATGCTCAAGGGTCTGACTCTTTTTTTATCCTGCTTCTCTCTGTGTCCCCTGTTCCCTCCTCTCTTATTTAGCCCACCTCCTTTGCATCCCTCCCATTATTCTCCCTCCCTCCCTCCCTGTGCCTCAGCCTGTAAGGTGGGAATTGGGGAAAATCCCAAAGCACTTGAAGAATCCTGTCGCTTTCTGTCTGTCTGTATCTGTCTCAAAAAGGACTTGTTTCTGTTTGACTCACAAGATTTTGTTTGAAAGGCAAAATTCAGACCAAAGCTAAAACCTTGACCTGAGATATAATGTTAACATAGGCACACACTCACCTGTGTTGTATAGTAGGAGCACAAAAGGCAGTAAGGAAACAAAGAATGAACTGATATAATCTAACAACCCCACACAGAGGCCACTCCCCCATCCCTCTGTCTCACTATCTATAACCACTCCCTAAAAGTTCTGTATTATACCCCCTGACCCAGTATCATGTTTAGCTGCCTATCAGGGCAGGGGCAGCTCTCCCACCCTCTCTCATTACCTCTCTTCTTCTCACCCAGTCTTAGTTAAGCTCATGCTCCTGCATGACCGCTTGTCCGTGGACTGCTTTAACCCTTTTCCTGGTTCACTAGCTCAAACAGCAATAAGCCTATTTGAGTAGACACATACATGCACAAACGCACAGAGATACACCCACAATTGCTCACATATACACACTCTCTCACGCACACAC
>NW_019479896.1:0-922 GCF_002814215.2 Seriola lalandi dorsalis | reverse complement strand
CTTCCCCTCAAACTGGTGGCATATCCCAAGAGTTCGATCTTGTAGAACAGGCTGAAAAAGATGGTGATAAGCCTGTTGTCTCGTCTGAAACTGCTGCTCAATCCCAAGAGTTTGAACTGGTAGAAAAAACCAAAAATGAAGAAAAAGATTCATCAGTTGTTGCGCCGGAGTCCCAAGACGCAACAAAGAAGTCAGTGAATGAATTGGAGGTCAAAGATGAACACAAGACGAGAGAAGGTACTGATGATGACCTTAGTCAAGAGGACTCTCAAGTGATCACACCTTCATCTTCTGAAAGCCAGTCTCGGCGTAGATCTGGAAGAAGCAAGGCCTCGTCCGAGGCAGCAGAGCCTGAAGACAAAAGCGACGGTAAGGATTCGTTACGAAGGCAGAGTCGGTCTAATTCCCAGGCAGAGGCCAGGATTGGAGGTAGGACCAGAAGGAGCAAAGTCCACAAAGGGCTGTCGAAATCAAGTCCCAGTTCTACCCCGGAGAGCTCGCAGTCATTGGATGATGCTGGATCAGCGGAGAACTCACAAGGCAGGGGCAGATACTCGAGACGAAGGTCTTCTCAAGCGTTGGTAGCCAGTGTGGAGTCCTCAGAGTGTGAATCCCCGGAGGTCAGAGAAAATTCCCCAATGCCCAAAAAGAGAGGAAGGAAACCTCGAGCTTTGCTTCCAAGTCCTCTCACCCTCGAATCTAAAGACGGAATTAATAAGGATGTCCCTGACCCTTCTCAAAAAGCAGATGCACAAAGCATAGAAACCGATAACGTAACGGATTTAGAGGAATCACAGGAAAGCCAAGATTTGCAGGGTTCTGAATCACTTCAGGTTACAGGTGACGCCGAGGAGCAAAGTAACAAAGAATCTCCAGTAGAGGCCGAGGTTGACGCCGAGGAGTCTGTCGCTCCAGAGAAAAC
>NW_019479895.1:0-922 GCF_002814215.2 Seriola lalandi dorsalis | reverse complement strand
GCAGTTAGTTAGTTGCACTGTGATTACACTGCATGATGCATGTTGTTCGCTCCTCTGCCCTGAATCGAACCAGTTTGTTCATTGTAGAAAAACACGTGTCACTTAATGTATGCCAAACAAACTGCTTCATACATTGGAACTCGTGCTCAGATGTTATAAATAAATAAAATAATAATATTTAGTTCTAATTGTTCAGGCACTTACAAGCATGAAACGATGTATCAGTGTCTCTATAAACAGGATTACAACCCATCCCCCATGGAGACATACTGTAGGTGCCAATTAACGTAGCTAACTGCTGGTTTTGTGTTCTTTAACCACATTCACAGTTGCGCAGTTCACATCTTTAATTAGGACAGAAATACAAACAGTTGAACTGTCAAGTTTCAAGTTGTGTTTACATGGCACATGTGACACAGTGTTGATAAGTATTATACTGGTATAATAAGTAATGCATTAATCAAATCATGTGATTACTGGCTAATTGTTACCAATATTGGTTTATAAAGGTTCTTAATAGTGTGCATATATATATATATATATACATTTTTTAAAAATATATATATTTAAAAACACTGGCACGTATTTTTTTCAGAAATATGTGATTACTATTTATTAATTCACACATTTTTGTTTGGATATTTACTTCGAATAGTTTATAAATATCTTATAGCAGATTAACAACAAAACTAAGATTAGGATTCATGCTCAAATTAGTTTTTTTCATGTTTCCTTCTTTTTACATTACATTACATTTGTGATCATTAGCATTAACTGAATATTTGATGATTCTGTTGATCATTCCCTCATGAATATGGCTGTGTAATTAAAACTGATGACTATTTTGTGCATATTTTATTCATATTTAAGGTATTATCTGACACTGGCCCGTCTGCTCAGTTTGTGGGGTGAAATATGCATG
>NW_019479894.1:0-922 GCF_002814215.2 Seriola lalandi dorsalis | reverse complement strand
AGAGGATTTTTACAGAGTTTAAAACATGTCTAGAGGAACTTTAATATTCAGGAGAAAGAAGTAATTTTGCTCTTTCAGTGTTAATGTTGAGGTCACACATCACTGACATTAAACAAGAAATGAATAAAAAAGGCTTTTGATACTGAAATATTATTTATGTATCTACTTCCTATTAAACCGACCCACACATACAGACGTCTTTAAAGAACCTCACATTGTGCTCTTTCTCTGTGCTTATATGTTTCCAGATGCTGCACACAGTTGCCTGATTCTTCTCTTTTACTAAGTTGTTGGGGCTTTAACTTTCACTAGTGTCAACCTGTCCTGATGATAGCTTCTTACACAGACAGATTCATGGTGAGCCCCCCACCCCAAGTGTCCATAACTCATTTGAGTGTAAGAGCAAACAAACTGCTGTAACAGCTCTCTGGACAGGAGTTTGCCTGGTCCAGTTATATGATGCTGCTCCTCTCTTGCTGTGCTGCCTACCAAACAAGCCTGCGGCACTTTGTAACCACCACTTTGTGTCCCAAAAGACACCGGACCAATAGTTGCAGAAATCCGATGTGACCATAACACATAAATCATCTTTTAAGCACTGAGAGGAGCAGGTGCGAGCATAAACAGTGTCGACGCTGCTTTCTCAGTGATGTAAATAATTTATCAAACCTACACACACAGCACTGTTTATTCCATCCCAGTCAGTGTGTAATCCTCAGACACCATTTTAGTGGAGGGCCTGTCAAACCATGCGCACACACACATGCACACACACACACGGTCAGTGTTTTAGAGGCGGCCCTGTCTGTCGCCATAATGAATCCCACTGTGATCACTCTGGCAGTTGTGGTCATCATTCTCTCACCAACACACACACACACACACACACACACACACACACACACACACACACACACACACA
>NW_019479893.1:0-922 GCF_002814215.2 Seriola lalandi dorsalis | reverse complement strand
TCTTGGACCTGGCAGCTGTGTGTGTGTGTGTGTGTGTGTGTGTGTGTGCATGCGCGTATGGGGTTGTCTTGGACCTGGCAGCTGTGTGTGTGTGTGTGTGTGTTGGCTGTCAAGGTGTTTGAGCCTGATGGGGGTTGCGGACGGAAACGGAGAATAGCGAAGGTTCGCGTACCTGTCACACTCTGCTTCCTACATGACAAAGACTGTCTGAGCCTCCCTGCCTTCTTCCTCATATTCTTCCCCTGTTCCTTTCCCTCACACTCTCTCTCTCTCATCCTTCCTCTATCCCTGTCCGAGGTCATTTCTCTCCCACCATTGCCGCTAGTCTTTCAGTTATTCCGCTGCTTATCTCTGTCATCCCTTCACTTTCGTTCAATTTCTGCTTCACTCCATTCTTCTCTTTATCGCTCGGCTCCTCTCCCGAGTCCATTGCTTTGTCTCTATACGTCTCTGTCTTCTCTCTTTTTCTTTTTTTCCCCTCCACCAGACAGACAACATTTTTCTGTCATCAGCCTATCTCCATCCACATTTCTTTACAGCCCTCAGTCAAACAGTGAAATACAAGTGGGCAGCCACTTGTCATTTGTTTTGAGTCTTTCCCCCAGACATCCACATATTCCATCACAAGCTGTCACTCAAATCCCCCACACACCTACTCACCCACAGAGGCGCCCCATGCATCTGGTTTTGTTACAAAACACCTTATATAGGTTTGTAAAAAAATGTAATACCTTATTTGAAAAACACAGAACAAAAATATGGTGTAGTGTTTGCAGGGTGCAGGCAAGGTTCTCATGAGCTTTCATGATTTTCAAATTACACTCTTTGTAATTCTTATACCTAAATCATTTTGTCCAGTATTAGGTCACAGATGTTATAACTTTAATGAATTTGCTATTGATAGTAATGATTCAGTCACTGA
>NW_019479892.1:0-922 GCF_002814215.2 Seriola lalandi dorsalis | reverse complement strand
ACACACACACAAAAACAAAACAGGAAAGGCCTACACTGTTTAGTTACTCATTAAAGCTCATTATTCACTAAACAACACAGCTTAGAAACAAAAAGCAACCAGACCTTGTGTACAGACGGAAGTTACACCACAACCACAAATCATACACAGTGACTGGCCCGAGAGTCTTGACTTCTAAGAAAAGTGAAATTGTCGAAATTCCAGATTTATTCAGAGCCCTAGCGAGCTAACTTTCACATATTTAACATGGACAGCTGCACAGCCCGTAAATAGACAAAGCCACAGCGGGCATTTAGCCATCAGCACACAGACACGCTTCAGTCAGGCTATTTGAAGGGGGCAATATTCTTACCTTAATGGAGGCGAAGTGGTTTATATCCATGTCATATAATCTCCCAGGGAACTTGTCTCCACCTATCACGGCTGCTAGCTAACGTGTGTCATCAAAGCACCATAACTAATGTCATTAGCAACACCAAAAAAAACTAGCTAACTTTCTGCTGCTGCTAAAGTTTGATAATTGATGTCAGACGGTTTTACTTTGGCACGAATTCAAAAGTCCTGTTTATTCACAGGCTTTCGGTAGCATTACGTTTTTTTTTTCTTTATTCAAAATTTATTTAACCTCTGTAACTTCACCTGGCAGCTTCCTTCACTCAGATGAAATGACGGTTAGCAGCCGTTGAAATCAAAGAGGGGGGGCGCTGTTTAACTCTTTTAAATAAAGTTTGTTGAAACTGTGGAATCTGTGACAGGCAACAGGAATACAGTGAAATTTTTTAATTCAAAGAACAGTGATAGCTAATTGAATAATAGTGTGATATCTGCTCAGACAACTCTCATGCAAATACACAAAATATTAAATGATGTTTTAAATTTTTCTTACGCCAGCAATATTTTTTTTTTTCACTGTAATATTTTC
>NW_019479891.1:0-923 GCF_002814215.2 Seriola lalandi dorsalis | reverse complement strand
CTGGAGCACTGTTGGTACCTGCTGCCTGTGAGGACACACTCAGCCACTGGTTGATCAGTCTAACCACCAATGATTTGGTTGAGACTTTTCTTTTGTGTTGAATATAAGTCATGTTACAGTATTACCTGTTTCATATTTGATAACAAAGCTGTTTTACACTCTCACCATAACACACAAACACATTGTGAACATACACACAGGGGTTTTAGTTCCTTGCATGTTTTCCTGTGGGGAAAACAAGGAAAGTGTTTGAAGGTTTTTGAAGGTTGGAAATGTGTTTAGTCTTAATATTTTTGGTTTATGAATTATTTTTTTAAATTGTATGCTAATCCATTTAGCTTAGATTTCATAAGTAAAAACTTTGACCGGCTGTTGGTACAAGAAAGTAAAGTAAAGAAAGTTCAGAGGATCAACAGATTCATAAGAATTCAACTCCTGGTTAACTTGAATCCATCCAACAGTTGTCGAGGTGTTTCAGTGTGGACCACAGCGGTGGACCGACAATCCATACAGCCACGATGCTAGCTTAGCATGAAAGCACCAACCTTTCTTTGTCCTTTGCCCTTCTCCTCCCGTCTTCTCCTCCCAGCCCAGCCCTGGTCCTCAGTGTACAGGAGAGTCCTGGCTCTTGTTAGCGGGTCTGGAGCCACTTTGTTTCGCTCGGTTTGGGACATGGCAGGCTTTTCATGCTCTGGGGGGCCGCGGCGGATCGTCTTGCAGCAGCTGAGAGAGGTCTTGGCTCACAAAGGGCGCCTTTGTCTGAAAAGACCCTTATCTGTCCACCAGCATCAACTTACTCCTCCAGCAGAGCCCCTCATATAAACCCCACTTTACACTTCAACCACACGTACACATAAACATGGGCAATGTATACAGATGGTACATACTCAGACAGTAGGGCTCAAGCACCCACACACACACAC
>NW_019479890.1:0-1015 GCF_002814215.2 Seriola lalandi dorsalis | reverse complement strand
CCCCGCTTCCTGAACACTTCATTACAAACACTAAATGAGGACTATCTCTGTACATGTTTATTTCCAAAGCCTTACTGGCTGCTTTGTTATTATTGCAGTCATTTCCCGTGCTGGAATTTCATTTTGGGGCTCCCTTTCCGCTCCTAAAACTTACTAGTGGCCCGTCACCCTTTCAGCACCTCTCATTGGCTCTTGTAAAGGTGTGGGTGGCCATGGTTGGACCCTGAAGTGGCCACATGGACGCTGAGCTGTGAAATTACATTAAGCCGCCAGCCTGAGGCCCATGGCAATCCTCCCTTAATGAAAACTGTTTCACAGCGCTAGCTGCTCGGAGCGCCGGAGACAATCTGTTTGACAACTAGGGCTTAATATGGAGAGGTTGAGTAAAGGGACACCATAGTAATTGGCTGGCATTTCGGATGTTCATTTATAGTGCTCCGTCGCTATTCATGTGCAGAGAAAAATGTTCTGATGTTCTGTGAGTGTGTGTGGGAAAAGAGTAGGTGTGTGGTATTCATATTCATCCAGTGAAAATAGCAGTGGCCTATCACAGACTGAAACATAAGCACATACACAAACATATACCACCCACACACTATTCACTCATCGCGCCTCACCATTGTACCTATATAACCACGCAGTTTCAGATGTATTTCCTTGTAATGGAAATGAGATAGATTTGTATCTTCACTCAGGAGAAGGGCAACATATTAATTAAATTCATCTATGAAAAGTGAGCTAAATAAAAACATCTCTGCTATTAGTTTAAAAAAATGTATTCACCTTTCTCCCTTCACCCTATAAAAGTATTGAAAAATGAAATTACACTTAGAACTACACTTCTCTATACTTGTAATATCGTCACCTTCCTAAAATAATGGCCTAAGTCATGTTTTGACAAAAATGTTTTTTTTGCCTAAATCCCCCCCTCATGATGCTGGCCACCTCTGGTAAAATCGCCTGAATCCTCAGTTGAGGGGAACATGCAATTCTACCCCCGGTTGTATAATGGCCT
>NW_019479889.1:0-923 GCF_002814215.2 Seriola lalandi dorsalis | reverse complement strand
ACACACACACACACACACACACACAGTAACAGGGAGCTTTCACAACATCATGTGATGCAACAGAGCAGATGGAGATCCTCATGGTGTCGGGATGAGTTCTTACCTGAAACCTTCCGTCCAAATAACAAAGTCTTGATTCATCGTCTCCATGAGTCACAGATCACTGCCATGATTTTATGGACACCCGCAGCGACTCCCTACAATCTGCCACAGTTGCCGTGTTCTGCTGCAGGAGCATCATCCCAGTCGGCGTCTGTAATCTGGAGCTCTGTCATGTCTGTTAACGTGATAAAATAAAGAGAAAGGTTCTCTGCAGGTCGTGTTTCTCTCTGATCTCTGTGTCTTCCTCCACCAGCCTTTATCCCGTCGTCCCCGGAAACGGACGCTTCGTTTCAGAGAACGAGGTGATACTGGACAACTATTGGTTCCCAAAGAAGGTGGGGAGGCGGAGCCAAAAGAAATCTGTGAGTTCTCCTTTAACTTTAACATCAGAACTTAAACTTTGTGATCGTTCTTTCTCTTCAGACTCAGTTCCATCTGTGTCATTACGCCGTCTGTCACGATGAGGCAGAGTTCGTCGACGCAGAGAGCTTCATCCCGGAGCGTTGGCTGCGCGAGACGGCCAGAGCGACGCCCGGCTTCTACCAGCACCACCCGTACAGCTTCATCCCGTTCGGCGTCGGCGTGCGAGCCTGCGTGGGGAAGAGGGTGGCGGAGATGGAGATGTACTTCGCTCTGTGCAGGGTGAGAGACAAACACGCTCTGAAATCTTGCTGTTGAATCACAGACTAACGTTAAACTGAGGAAACGAGCCTCTCATCAGTGCGTGTGTCGCCCTGCAGCTGATGCAGCACTACCACGTCCAGCCGGAGGACGGCGCCCCGGCTGTGGAGCCGAAAACCCGAATCCTGATGATCCCTTCC
>NW_019479888.1:0-923 GCF_002814215.2 Seriola lalandi dorsalis | reverse complement strand
ATATATATATATATATATATATGTAGCTGCTCACACACATGCACACGTTTAGCAAGATGTATTGGAGGTATTCAGATTCTTAAGTAAGTAGTTATACCACAATGTTCTACTCTGAAAATCCTAAGTAAGTAAAAGTACAGAAATATTATCAGCAAAATGTACTTAAGCAACAAAAGTAGAAGTACTAATTGTGTTAAATGGTCCCTGTCATAGACGCACATATCATAGGAAAAACAAGTCCATAGGTTGTCTCTGCATTATGACTCATGGTTACGTTTTTATTATTAGGCGACCTCCAACATCACTTGAATTAGCTGACCTCTAGTGGGTCAGGTAAAAAGTAGTCAAGTCTGTGTGAGGAGGAGGTATGGGTGGATGAATGAGTCCACAAAATACAGGACTATCACACAGGAGACCTACAGTTTGTATCCCTTGTGAAACAAGCATTGTTTATTATAACCATGACTGTTCCACAACCTTAACTGTATTTTCATCAGTGTAACCATGACAACGAAAGTCCTCTAACCTTAAGAATATACTTATTTTAACCCAAACCACTATATTTTCCAAAACCTAACTAAGTAGTTTTTGTGCCTAAAACTAACCAAGCCTAAACCTTAACTGTGTATTTATTATTACGGTACGCCTTCCGCTGGTATTTCTGGTTTTCAAGTTTGTGTGTGTGTATGTATGTGTGTACTTGTATTACTCATTTAAATCATTCATTAGAGTGAAGACTTTAAGACTTTTAAGTTTATGGTTAGACAAGCAGTGGTAACGGTCAGGGTTAGTGTAAGTCTCCAGGAAATGAATGTAATGTCCACTGAAATGATGGAAATATGAATGTGTGTGCATGTATGTGTGTCTCCTCCAGCAGCTCTACAGGGTGAATTCCCCGGGGTCCCATGACAGCCATCACTTCA
>NW_019479887.1:0-923 GCF_002814215.2 Seriola lalandi dorsalis | reverse complement strand
TGTGTGTGTGTGTGTGTGTGTGTGTGTGTGTGTGGTTGTGTGTGTGTTTTCACAGAAGCAGAAGACTCCCAGCACTCCCATCTGTGAGTCTCTGATTCCTCCGCCTATTCTTTAGACTGAAGGGAATCCTGCGCTGCTGCAACAATAACACACTGCTGCAAACACACACACACACATACATACATACGTGAATGAGAGGAAGTTTATCATGATCTTATCATGTGCACGCATTTACTCATTTATCTGCAAACACGTTGCACACACATGCATGCACGAACTAAAATAAAAAAACACCCACTTTTTGCTTTACAGTAATTCATGACTGTTTGATTATAATGAGAGAAAATCTGGTCGTACAGATGATCTGCACATTTAATTACATTATTATACATGAAACATTATCTTGAAACAACTGTAAATGTTTCTATTAATCATTTCTATTAAGTTTAGGTGTTAGGTTGAGGCCTTACTCATTCTGTCTGATCTATTGCTACCCTTGTAAAGCACTTTGTAATGGCTGACGAAGCTATATAAATAAAGTGTATTTATTTATTTATCATGACCTGAATCTTGATCTTGGTGTTTAAAATCAGTGGAATGCCCCTTTTAGTCATGAGGACTCCTGTTCTTATGGTGCTCACAATAAAAGCTGAACCAAAAAGCAAAGCTCACGCAAGTAAAGGGGTCATTTGTTTTTGTCTGCCGGAGCTTCGTTAGCTTCAATCACCAATTTGATAAGTAATCACCACTTGAAATCAATTGTCAAGGAGAAGAAACACACACTGACCGGTTTCGGTTTCTGAAATAAAAGACCTTGAGAAGTGTTCATGGGAAATGTAGTCTTAAATCCAAGCTGCAGCAATATGGCAGGTTTAAGAGGAGGCTTCGATGGTCTTGATCAAGTCTGTCTGTTTCCAGTGATT
>NW_019479886.1:0-923 GCF_002814215.2 Seriola lalandi dorsalis | reverse complement strand
GACTGTGCGTTTGTACCTGTACAGCTGGACAGCTACCTGTTTGAAATTACATTTCCAATCGTGTCGTTGAACACACTTTTCCATCTGTACAGGACAGTGTGTTGCCAGTTCTGTGTCTGTAGGTGCAAAGTATATTCATGTCTGTTCCATGTGGATTTACAATTCCCTTACATTCAGAAAGCTCAGAGAAGCTCTTATGTAACAGTGGCAACTCCCTTGACAGCGGCTGTCCCGCACTTTTGCCTCTTCGGCAGCATGGAGGACTGTAGGGACGGTAGCAGGAAGTTGCTTCTGGAGGTGAAGCAGGGGAAATTATTTACAGCGCTCTGTTCTCTCTGCTGGGATAATAACTGGACCAGACTTCTGTCAGGACAAAAGCCAACAACAACCTACTCATCCAGGACCAGAGCCAGAGAGCTGGATGTTGAGGTTCTCTGGTACACCTACAGTGGAGCAAGATCAAGTACAATTGGCTCAAATGAAGTATTGGCTTATATCAGACTGGGACCAGTAAAATTTTACACGTAGAAGGACAGTACCAAAAATGTGACCCACCGTTGCACTAGGTAATAAAGAACACTTTAGAACTGGGGAGCTGGGGCTGACTTCCCACTCTCTAAGCCCCAGTTTATGTTGCCAGTCAACCTCCAGGGGCCTATCAGATACAATGCGCACAGTAGACACATTCAGCTTCAATATATTTTCCCTATAGCCCCAGACAGAATACTACCAGGTTTCAGGTTTGGCCTCAGCCAAATGAGGCGGTGTGGTAATTTGATTAAACTCAGTCTCCCTGTACTCACTCTTGGCTGCTGGACGTGTGCCTGAACACGAGCGCCGCAGGGGACTGTCCTCTCACCTTCCCTCTTCATTTTGTACACCTCTCACTTTCAGTGCATCCCTGATTCCTGTCACCTACAAAC
>NW_019479885.1:0-923 GCF_002814215.2 Seriola lalandi dorsalis | reverse complement strand
TTCAGTCTGATTAACAGTCTAATCAATATTGAAATGTAATTTAAACACTTGCTGTATGAGATTCAGTCTCTCGCATAGTCACTTTTTCCACTACCTACAATTTGAGAAACTTTATAAGACAGTGTGTAGCCCACCCTGACATCTTACCCAGGCAGCGCATGACTCTGGCTCCCACTTCCAAACACTTAATATCACGTTTTTGTAACTCCCTGTGAGAGGAACATCTCCTCTGAATATCTCAATGATGTACTGGTAAGGCAAATGCCTCTTGAGCTTTGGGGGAAAGGGCTAAGCTGAATTAAGCATTGCTCATACAATTTAAAACTACGCAGCATCTAAACTAAAGGTCAAGCTGAATAAGATTCACCCATCTGTTTCCCCCAAATGTGACCGATGCGAGTTCGAGGAAGGGACTTGAACTCATATGTCCTGAGAAACTTGAATTGAACATCCCACACATTGCTCTAACTGTCTACAACTATGTGTTTGTCTGTTCATTTATTGTCTGTCCTTCTTGGTGACTGTTTCTTAGTAAATACACAAACACACAAATGCTGTATGAGTGGTACACTGATGTCCTCCAACAAGGCAGACATTATGAAAAGTCACTACAGTTTTAGCCACATGCTGTTAATGCCAAAAGGAGCGCAAAGGACAAATAACACACTTGTACCATTTTTAGCCACAATTATGCTCATGAGTGGCGCTGGGTCTGCTCCAAGCTAACACTCAGCTGACCCCTCACTCCTCAGGGTAGGATGTTCCAAAACACAAATGTTGTTCCAGGACACAGAACTGAACTAGTTTCACGTTGTGTTTCCAACTTTAGACATGACAGTTATGTTTTCAACAACTACGTGTTCTGTGCTAGAAGTCAACAGATTCAAAGTGCGTGTGTGTGTGTGTGTGTGTGTGTGTGTGTG
>NW_019479884.1:0-923 GCF_002814215.2 Seriola lalandi dorsalis | reverse complement strand
GTGTGCGGCTCACCTGAGCTCTTTGTCTGCTGTGTGTGTGCTGTGTGAATCAGCTGCTGTAACTCTCATGATCGATCCCGATCAGCTGTTTAACCGTTAATTCACTGGTAACTGTGGTCTAACTAGCTGGTGACGTCATTAACGAGTTAATTAATTCGTCAGTTAATGAGCCACTGATGAAGCTGAAGAGGAGGAGAGAAGTAACGAAGTACTTTTACTCCACTACTGTTCTCCAGCCTGGTTCACTGTTGTTCTGCAGAGTATCACTGTGGTCTGCGGCAGTGAGGAGCTTTATTGATTTATTGATTTACTGAGTTACTGATTGACTGTGATCAGTTTTAGTCTGCATCTGTGATTCATCACAAAGAAGAAAAGTTCATTTAATTTTGTGCTTTTTTGTTGAAGTTAAATTAGCTGAAGAGCTGAGGTCTGACTTCAGTGAAACACCTTCATCATCATCTCACTTCAGTTAGTGACAGTGAAATGGATTAAAATAAAAGCAGCAGACTGTGTTGCATTGTCTTATTGGGTAATTAGTCTTGATGCATTCATGTGTGAACTGCAGTTTACTGTTGTAGCTGCTGCTGCTGGAGACAGAGTGTAACTAGCTGTTTGATCACATTTTACAAACTGATCAAAGCTCTGTTCAAAAATCTTCATCCTCAATGTCACTGCAGCTGCTGGACAGATGTTGAGCAGTAAGAAGCACATACTCAGGTGAAGTACATGTTCAGTCCTGGAGTAACTGTGTCTGACTCATTAACAATAATCAGTCTGTCAGTTTAATCAGAAACAGTGTTTTACTTCTCCGTACAGAGTGATGTCTGTGTTTTCTCTCAGCTCATCTCAAATCTCACTGTAAACCCTGGATGTACCTGCAGGATTTATGACATCATCACGAGTTTGGATGCAGTGTATAACGT
>NW_019479883.1:0-923 GCF_002814215.2 Seriola lalandi dorsalis | reverse complement strand
AAACTTGTAAACTCTCTTAGTACAGTGTCACTTTAATTACAGCCCAGTCTGCTTTATAATGTAGCATTAGATAAGTTCATCAGTGTAAGTGTAAAACAGGCACAGCTGACTAACCTTGGTCAGTTCAACAGTTTGCACCAGTTTGTTTTTGCTTCCTGCGTACATCATCTGCTGCTCTGGCCTGCAACCTGCCACACACAAATACACCAACATTTAGAAAAGTGATTATTACACACCATTCATAGTTTTTAAATGCTGCTTAGTTTAAATCTATAATCAAACTCCAGAGATGTTCTTACCCACTGGGCTGGAGAAGATGAAGCAGAGGGGATAAGACACACGTCCATCATCATGTTGGTACTTATAACTGTAGACGATAAATGTTCCCGGTGCTAAGGACGCTTCACATATTTCATATCAGGAGTCAGTGAAATGGAGAACAAGAATGAACACAATTAACTAACAAGATAACATGTATCATAAAATCATCTTCTTCAAACAAAAATCCACCTTAAAACAATTAATATGTCACACGGTGAAGGGGGATCATTTAAATACAGTTGAACTAAGACAGATCATTCATTGGAAGGATATCTTGGCTGTCTCTCAGGCAGCTCGTCCTTCAGATCGTCAGGAGAAATGTCCTAAAACAAGACAAACAGGTAATGAACAACTGTCTAATGTTAAACTATTATAACATTAACATTTAACACTTTTTAAACATTTTTTTAATTTAAAATGTGGAGGTTAAACATCAACAGCGTTATGTGCCGATCCAAGAATAAATAAAGAGAGAAAATAAGAAGATAACTTGCCTCATGTTCTTCGTCAAGAATAACAAGCTGCTTGTCTTTATCGATCTTCACTGAAGGGTAGAAAAAGAAAGCATAAGAATATTTTAGTCAACAGCAGCATGGAAACGT
>NW_019479882.1:0-923 GCF_002814215.2 Seriola lalandi dorsalis | reverse complement strand
AGAGCTACAGTTTGCATTTTGCAACCACTAACACTGTGTCAGCCACCGCGAACAATATGAACAAATAAAAGATGCTAACTACGCTAACTGTTCTGATACGTCTGCTAGTCGCCGATAATCGGTCACAACAGACTCGTCATCTGAGTCTGGGTCTGACCGAGGTTCAAACATGTGGCTGAGTCTCTCAGATGTTTCCCCCGCTAACCATCTTGATACACACTGCTCTCTCACCTGTCAACCTAGCACAAGCAGCGGTGGTGTGCAGGGCACAAAGCTCGCAGCAGTTTTTCTTTTTTTTTTTTCACTTTTTATGTAAGAAAACCATGTTAAACTAAATATTAATAACAGTACAGTATTGCATTGTTAAAAACATGTCTGGAGAGAAACTTTAAAGGGCACAGTATCTGATTTACACAAAGCTTGCTGCACAAATTACCAGTATTGTAAAGGCAAGGAATGTTTTCCACAGACTTAATTGACCACTAAGGAGGAGATGTGCAAGGAAGAGAAGCATCCATGGAGTGCTCTACATCTACAAATAAACCATCAAAATTCAGCTTTTATAAACATTTCTGATGTGCTTATTTTATTTTTGTGTATATGTTTCAGTCTGGATAATTTAACGTAGTCTACTTGACATGACATTATATCAAAAAGTCTTTTAGAAAAAGACAAGCTCTGACGTAACTTAACATTAATGATGTAAGGAGAAAGGTCTGTTGAGTCACTACTTTGCAGTCCCTGTTATGGTTCAAGCTCTAAATCACGGGATCCTATTCTTCCTATACAATCTAACTTGACAGTTTCTTTTACTCGGCCGTCCATGCCAGATGAATGCGCATGTCTTTCAAAGTCCATTTTGCCACTTTGTAACACAGGCTCGCTGTTAAAAAGTTATGGTCTTTAGAAGTTTAGCTGATAAC
>NW_019479881.1:0-924 GCF_002814215.2 Seriola lalandi dorsalis | reverse complement strand
TTTTTTTTTTTTTATCCAGGTGGGAGCTGTTGTCTGAGTCATTGTGTGTGTGTTTCTGCTACTTGAGTAGTGACATACTCAGCAGAAAGTCACAGAGAGTTCATCCAACAAGAACAGGAGGATCTGCCAGGACTGTCATGTCTCAACAACTTTACAGGAAAGCTGACACACACACACGCATGCACGCACGCACGCACGCACGCACGCACGCACGCACGCAAAAAGGAAACAATGCCTTCTGTATTCTTTTCTACATGTCAAATTTGAGAAATTTTTAGTCTCCAGTGAATGCAGAGTGGTAGCAGAAAAGAAAATGAGATTTGCAGTGGGTAGTAGCAAGTTAGGAATAAAAAAGCACCTTTTCATGTGTATAAAAATGTCTACAAACCACATTTTAGATTCTTCATCCTATTCCTATCCTGGTCAACAAACATTTCCTTGATCTGCTGAAAAATGCGTATAAACCTCGGCCAAGTGTTAATCGACAGAGAAAAGGTACAAGGTCACATATTTGGACAAAACATGAACTTTCCGCATCTTCCTCATGTCCCAGGAGGTTTGTGGAAGTCCCCTTGTGAAAGCTGAGAATGACTGGGTCTCTTACTCTGGTCAGGGCTTCATTCCCCTGGCCCATCCCTATCAAAGGCCTTCTGTTTGCGGGTGAAAGAGTCCAATTTCTGGGCCTCCCAGAAATAGGCCGTATGGTGGCATGGAGAGAAGGGCCTGGAGTGGGGAGGTGCTAAGTGAGTGGGAGCCAAGCGAGAGCCTGGGGAGCGAGTAGACCTGAGCTGCCCGACTAATGGTTCCCTCACTGGGGAGAAGAGGAATGTCTGGTGAGGGAGAGGAGAGGAGACAGGGCCTATACAAGAGGGATATGTGTGTTTGAGTGTGTTATTTGTAGATGTGTGTGCACGTGTGGTGTGT
>NW_019479880.1:0-924 GCF_002814215.2 Seriola lalandi dorsalis | reverse complement strand
GATTAGTGCAGATTTAAATGTTGCATATGGATGAACAAGAGCGTATCAATCACCGTGCACACTCTCTGACGCCTTATTGCTGCAAGTACTGACCTTGACTGACACTTCCTGAACCCACCTACTGTTCAAAGTCGAATGACATTTATGAAAAAATCTTTTAAAGAGAAAAAGTGCTCACAATGGAATGCATTAATGTAATTTATTCAACTCTAAAGTGCCTTTTTTCTAAATTGATTTGACCATTATGGATTATTATCTCATAATGATTACAGGATGCTGGAGACTTAGAGCTTTTAAACTTATGCAATCTTTTCACTTAAAGGAAAAGGTAAATGGCTGTAAGTCTGACATGGGAATAAATGAAATCCAGAGGTGACATTTGGCTTTTTTCCACTCCGTATAAGCATTTATTTTACAGCTTTATTACTGCTCAGATCCTCATTAGCTGTTGCAACAGTGACAACTTGTCTCCCCACGGTCTTCAGAATGAAAAAGTAATGAAACAGCTCTATTACATTATGTTTGGCAAATTATATCTGCATGTCTATTTGTGTTTAGATCCCTGTGTCTCTTGCTTTGCTGCATTGTACCATCTAATTGTATTCATTGTTGGGTGGGCTAGTGAAAATAACCAAAATGTATCTGCTTCTTTCTACTTGTGGCAACACTGTACTTAAACCTGCAAAAGTACAGCGACAGGAACAATACCACTTTATAACAATTACCCGGCGGTTAAACTGTATTTTCAGGGTACGTTTTGCCAAGAAACTGAAACTCAAATTAAAGCAATAGTTTGACATTTTGGAAAACAGGCTTATTCTGTGTTTTGCTGAGAGCTAATTGAAAGCGACAACTCTTACATTTGTCTGTGAAGCTACTGCCACCAGCAAGTTAGTTTATCTTAGCACAAAGACAGTGGAATCT
>NW_019479879.1:0-924 GCF_002814215.2 Seriola lalandi dorsalis | reverse complement strand
TCACAAGCCGCTCTCTTCTCCCTGCGATGTTTGTATTCTTCTGGCTTCACGCCAGTCGCATTAATAAAAAACTCATCTAAACTCTTACTGACAATGACCTGCTCTCTTTACACACAGGCTCAATCAGACATTACACAGAGATTGTATCAGGGAGCTGGCAGGGTCAAGTCTGTATAATGTCCGATTCGACTGGTTCGAACATTTGCACGTACAGCTCGTCCGGGTAAAGTCGAGATAAGTTCAGTGTTCATGAGTGAGAGCAACTTAAATCTGTTTCCATTGCACTGAGTCTCAATTTTCTTTACTTGACACATCAACTTTTCCACCGCGTCCAAATGTAAAACCTTCTTTTCGTTTCCACTCTGGTGTTTTCATTCACAAATTGAAGACATGCTTGAAAACAGGAGAATGGAAATGCACTTAGTATGAAGGAGTCTTTGGGTGAATGGACTCATGGTGCATATCCTGTTATTGGACAAAATGCATGTGCATTATCAGTGAAGCAGCTCCACATGTTTGCTGACATTACGATTCACTCGTCCCACTTTGGAAAATATCCAAACAGTAAATGGTTTGTTGCTATTTTCACACACCTACATGCGCAAACAGCTTCACTGGGTTTTTACCTTAGTCTTACAAGTTGTCATAAAAAGTTTAAGTGAAAAACAGAATACAGATGTTTCATTAAATGATTATCATGTTTGACTGGGCCAAACTAGAAATGGTCCTTTGTGAATTACCTCTACTTACAGTACTTACTTCCAGCCCTGCTGAGTTAATATGGCTTACTTTATTTTTCCTTTAATCTATCTCTTAAATATGGGCTCGGTGAATAGGCACGAAAAAAATACACACATGATGTCTCTGCATCCTTGTGCAGCACGTGAGCATGTTTTGCTTTTCTGTTTTCTAAAGCTTATGCAG
>NW_019479878.1:0-924 GCF_002814215.2 Seriola lalandi dorsalis | reverse complement strand
CACACACACACACACACACACACACACACACACACACACACACACACACACACACACACACACACGAGAATACAATTTTTAACACGACTGCTGTACAATCACCACTCACACACAATCATTTCAAGAAAACAATCACCTTAAAGTTATTCAAACATAATAATTTCCTCAAACATGATACAATCATCACTCACACATACGCATCACAAACATAATCACCTTCCAATATTCTCTCTCTCTCTCTCACACACACACACACACACGCACACACACACACACACGCTGAACAAACTGCACTGCTGTTGTCGTGAACATGCCAAGACATTTTCAAGTGTTATATCCTGAGGAACTTCCCCAACCAATCATTGGTACATAGGCCAGATGTTCACTTGTGCTTCAATGCAATGTTCTCCTGGCGCGCACACACACACATACACACACACTGGCTGGCATCTTTGTCTCTCTCTCCCTTTACGCATATGAGCATTTGATATGAGACTGAAACGCCATGACTGCACTTTTTCATCACACAAAGGGGAAGAAAAAAGGGTGAGAAGGGGAAAAAGAATTAAAGGAGGCAATGAAAAGATAGACAGAAAGCCAGAGTTATACAGGGGAAAATAAAGAGAAAGAGTGTGACTGATACACAGGAGTCAATGGGAAAGAGGGACTATGTGAGATAGAGATTTATTTAACATCACAGAATCAGTAAATGCAGCAGCAGTGGAGATTGCAGCTGCTTCAGGTAAATAATAATGCCTGACCATACATACATAAGGACATACATCCTGCAGATTGTTAATGGTTTTTAATCTCTCTCTTTTTTGAGTGACTTTGTTGGGGAAGAAGAAAAGATTTCCCCACATTTGTCACATAAGACATGCCTGTGAGCCTCCTGCCTGAGAATCCAAGGCTCACATGGTCAGC
>NW_019479877.1:0-924 GCF_002814215.2 Seriola lalandi dorsalis | reverse complement strand
ATTTGTTTAGAACTACACTAAGAGGACATGATAATTAAGTTTTACATTTTTTAACTTAAAGTGCAAATGGCCACAGGATTAACAACAAATATGACTGTCTCAGTTTTGCGCAACCTACTAATTCAACTGAAGTGTTTCAGTTAAATTTGACCAACTACAAATCCCACGATCCACAGTTAAGGACGCCCGCCCAGCTTCGATGATGCGTTTAGTTTCTTTCCGATCTTTGTTTAGATTGCCATGATTGACACAGCAACCAAATGATTTCATTGGTTTCTATGTGGTTTCCAGGAAGTGAACGCCACAGTTCTAACCACCTCCCACATGTGAGCCCCGTCGATAGCACCACGCGCAGCGTGTGGAGCAGAGAAACCGGTCGGGAAGGCAACGTCATTCCTCGGACCACCGACCCGACGTAGCGCAGCAGACCGAGACTGGAGTGGAGCGGCGTTGTCCGAGGCAGGTACCGTAACGGTCCCATTTACTCAGATATATATACTCAATGTTTGAAAAGCTGACGGTTGGTTTTCCAATTGGTTTCCACGGGAACGGGTGGAAAGTAGGTCGTATTAGATAAGAACAGGGTGGACGCTAGGGCCTGGCAGACTGTAGGCCTGTTATTCTCCGCGCACTGTACTGACAGAGACAGCCCGGGAAGGATCTTTCTCTCACGGTCAGTACAGCTGCCAGAGCTGGTCAGGTGCCTTAACGGACACCGTGCCACTAGTTTGGAGAGGTACCTAGTCCAGCTAGTTAGGACGAATATTCTGTCTGCCTAACAAGATTGTGAATATCGGTCAATCTGGTTCCTGACCGGTTTACCGCATATGTTTTTTTCTTCTTTTTTCACTTCTTTTCAGGTGCTGAAGCGATTACAGCAGAAAGATGGCGGACGACCCCAGCGCGGCGGACAGGAACGTGGAG
>NW_019479876.1:0-924 GCF_002814215.2 Seriola lalandi dorsalis | reverse complement strand
TCGTCTTCATCCAATCACTTGTGTTCCTCCTCTCTGCTGTCTTTCAGCACTGTGTGGATTTCACCACCTCACCTGTGGATGCCTGACGTTCCCATCCTCATCACCTCCACCAGTGTCGGGCAACTTGAGTGTCTACTATTTATATTAAGACATAAAGGGAAGGGGATATTGAGATATACTACTGTATATTGCATTACTAATTTAACCAAATACCACAGGGATGCTGATAAGTCATGTACAGCAGCAGCCACCTTGCTCCAGGTGACAGCTAATCCATGGCAGTAAAGGTCTGAGAGCTCCAGTGGAATCATAGTGAGAACAGAAAGAGGACTGAGGTGAAAACACCCTAATGTTGTGTCTTTTCTAACTTTCTCTGTGAGTGATCATTTTTACAATGTCGAGGTTATAAAATCAGGATTGTAGCAGCAGCAAAGCAGCAGCTTAAAAGTGACTGCATGTTTCAGTCACTGTTTCTGACTCTTTCCGTTGTCTGACAACAGAAGCAGCAAAACATCTCAGTAGGAACAGTTTTAATGTGATATACTGTATATCACTGTATATGTGAGCACAGAGAGGAGGAGAGAAGCAAACAGATAAAGAGCTGAAAGACTGAATGATAACACGACGCAGTCCAGCCAGATTCCAGGTTTTATCTTGGTCTTGTTTACTTACTGTCGTTCCTCTTGTTAGTGACTCCTGATAGAAATATCCAATCTAATCTTTGCCGCTCAGAGTAACACTCTGGACTGAACTGTGTCTAGTACTAACAATGACATTATTTTATTCTTCTTCTTAGAATTAAAAATAAGGGCAACCCTTTAATTTACAAGCCATTTCATGGTAATCATGTAGTAATGTGAAGAAATTACCAAGAAATAACAGTAAAATCAGTATATGACAAGTTGTATGAGTATAATTACTGCA
>NW_019479875.1:0-924 GCF_002814215.2 Seriola lalandi dorsalis | reverse complement strand
ATTAAAAAAAAAAAAAAAAAAAGATACTATATATGACTATATTTATATATGATTTCACTCCAAACATAGTGCAAACAAGTTCACTCAAATATTGGTAGGGACAATTGTGTCCTCCCGAAATATTGTCCACTTGTAAACCTATGCCCTTGGATTCATCTGATCTGATCTGAGAGCACTTTTTTGTCCAATCATTAAAAGCAGCAAAAAACTAAGTTTAAAGTGTAAAGATCACAGCCTAAAAGGAAATAAATCGTCTCTCAGATCCTCTTATATAGTGTCATTTAACTTCTGCTTCACTGAGATCTGAATTAGCCTGAAAGCTTCTGCAGAACAGATATGATCTTGTAGAAGGCAGAGGAAAACATGAGCTTCAGTTGCACTGTGATCTGGTGGGAAAACTGGTCCCTACCATTTCAGTATGAGCTTCCCTCTAATTCATAATTGAGCTGTTGAACGCTGAAAACTTGCCTCAACCATCCAGAGAAATAAGGAGAAAATAGAACTTCCTCGCAGTTGTATGTGTGAAATTTTGACTTAATGGCTCTATGTCTTGAGTTATGGCTAAAAAGTGCTTTGTGTTTCATCACTGTGGCCTTGACCTTTGACCTTTGACCACCAAATTTAATCACTTCATCCTTGAGTGGATTCCCAGTGGACATTTGTACCAAATTTGAAGAAGTTCCCTTAAGGCATTACTAAGATATCATGTCCACGCGAATGGGACAGACAACGCAAAAACAACATGTCGGCACAGAGGCATTAGAACTCAGTCAACACATAACACTGGTCATTTTTACGGTGCCACCAAAGTCCTACAATATGTTGTTTTTAATGTAGTGCTAACTTGTGGAATCAAGATATTACTGTAGTTTTTATCCAGTGGGAACATGATCTTTTGGGCCAGTGATGCTGATGGTGTACCCT
>NW_019479873.1:0-924 GCF_002814215.2 Seriola lalandi dorsalis | reverse complement strand
TGTCATTATTCTGATATGATTTATACAGGAGTTGTGAACAGTTTTCAAAAGAACTGAAAATAAAAAGAATTGAAATCATTCGCTCTGTCTTCCATTGGCATCTTTACATTCTGGTCAGGGGTTTGTCAGCAGCGTTGCTTTCTCTCTGTTGTGAGCAAGCAGTGACAGTGGGGAGCTGTGCAAAAAAGCCGACAGACAGTGATAGAGATGCTATTGACGTTCCCTCAGAGCACAGCTCTCACTGTAAAAAAAAAAAAAATGCTGATATCCATCAAATGGAAAAAAGATGCTGTCAGCAGCTCCTTGCAAAGTGCTGTGTTAGACTTAAAAGTAAACAGACCACAGTGAACTCTTGCTGTTCTCTCAGACATGACAATAGGTTTTCAGCTTTTCATTCTGTCTTTATGAAGCCCCTCTGAGCTGAGTCTGCGCCTGGAGATGAGGCACAGCGATACAGCTTTGGGGACGGGCATCCAGCCAGTGTTGCAGCAGAGATGTTGGAGGCTCAATGCAATCATATAACCCTATTAGCATGCTGTATTTCTTTTCTAAATCACATCAGGACAATTTGTCTTCTGAGATGTCTGAGTAAAAGCTTACCTTGGTGTATTTATCCCATCACATGCATTCCCCCTAACCAGGCCAATCAGATTTGTACCACAGATGTCTCAGTACAGCATTAAATGTCACTGGAGATGCAGTGGGCAACCTGCTTCGTAATGAAAAGATCTGCTGTGCAGACAGAAGAATCCCCTAAGTGAAGTTTTCTTTCTTTTTATGCCTTATCATGCTATGACTTTATTATGCTTTACAATAGTATGACTTTTTATGTCTTACTATACTATGATGTCTTTATGCCTTACTATACTATGACTTTTTTATGTCTTACTATACTATGACTTTTTTATGTCTTACTATACTATG
>NW_019479872.1:0-924 GCF_002814215.2 Seriola lalandi dorsalis | reverse complement strand
AAACAGAAAGGACATGGTGCACAGTGTTTGAAAAGATCAGCAAAGAAATTCAAAGTACTTTGAGGAAAACTTGTCCTGGGTTGTTGGAAAGACTGTGAACGTGACAGAATGTTGTTCCTGTGACTAGTACTGTAATGTACTCTAAACTCTACTGCATCTCCACCAGGGCTGTCTTTTATGTCTGGACCAGGAATGTCTGTGCTCACATTTGGTAAAGAAGTACATAGACTATAGAGAAGTAAGAAAACGTCCATCTATCAGTCCGTCATTTCTCTAAACCACTTTCTCTGTACAAGTTTGTGGAGGGCTGGAGTTTCCCAGCATGCACTTGGTGAGAACCAGGACCCACCTTGGATAGGTCAACAAAGTACCCTTGAAATTGCAGTCTAGTCACTTCATATATAGAATCTTCATATCCAGCTAAACAATGTGCTGTATGCACATTAACTTTATTACATAGACGCTATCTGTGTTTGTGTGTGCATGTGTGCGTGTGTGTGTGAGACTCAGAGTAAATGGATACCATACACATACCTGGGGGGGACTGCATGACTATCAGGTTTCTCTGATACACATCTGTGTGCAGTGGGAGAACCTAATCCTGTATCTGATAAGGTGCGCAGTAATGGTTTGTACATATGGTTTATCCAGTTATATAAAGGCCATTATGAAAGACCCACTTAGCCACTTATCCAATCACTTACTGTTGTCCTTACATATTGTGAAAAAATAAGTTAAAAAAACGCATAAACAAATCAATAAATAAATATTTCTGTTTCCAGTGTGTTTGTGTAGCTTATGTACACATCATACTCTTATTATCATCATCTGGTCTGATTAGGAAAGGGGAGCGTTGGATCACATGTGACAGGATTACAGTAATAAAATAAAGAGGTGACTTGCTGGCACATTCCAGCCTTCTTC
>NW_019479871.1:0-924 GCF_002814215.2 Seriola lalandi dorsalis | reverse complement strand
TGCGCGTCAGCAGTCTGCTATTACAGTCGATATGGTTCTGTAATACCCACCATAGTGAGTCAGTCACACTACAGTAGTCTAACAAGGTCACTTTGAAGTTGCAGCAGTGCACAGTCAGTGAAGATTTGTTAGGAGAGTTGTAAAAAGGGATTCAATTACATATGGCCAACCAGGCATGTGTACTTGAGCATACAAAGAGACACACAGACACATGGTCAAATATAACTCAATAAATGCACCATACTGTATACACAGGGGTCAAATAAACAGTTCCACTCCAATAGTGCTTGGTAAACAAATAACATTCTTAATTTACTGTTTTGCTGCCTGACACAGTTGAGTCCAAGGTTACATCTGAAACTTGCCCTCTGCCTCTAATCCCTTCTTTATTTTTCCATTTCTATTTTTTCTCCTACTCTTCTTATCTATCCTCTCTCTCTCTCTCACTTTCTCATTTCAATATCTCCCTCTTTCCCTCGCCCATCTCTATCTTTTCTTCTTTTGTTCATGCTGCTTGTGTTTCACAGATGGAGTGACTTGAGGCAATGGCGGTTATGCAAAACACAGTTCAAATGAATGCAGGGCTCCCACAGTGAAAATGGCATAAAAAGCATGCACACAACAACGAATTCTCTTTACAGCATGGAAATCTTGTGGCAGAGGCAGTAAAGTACATTTTAGGATTTTATTATTATAAAAGCAGGGAGATAATTTTTCTGTGCACGGCTAGAATGATTGTATTGTTCAACTAAAGGGAATAACAGTGTAAACACAGGCGTGCATTTAGAAATACAATCCAGACTGGAGGCTACTGGTCCCACACAGATTAAACTGTCAGCTGAAAATTAATTATTCCCCTTAAAATATCCATCAGATAACATATGGACACTCTTGTATTACAATGAATCCCACCAGTGTCAATGT
>NW_019479870.1:0-924 GCF_002814215.2 Seriola lalandi dorsalis | reverse complement strand
AATATCCAAAACTCACATTTTGTACCAAAAACATCTGAAACTCACATCAGACATCACGTCATTGTCTGTTGCCATGTAGAACTAGTTTAATACGGAGAACAGTTAAATATCAAACAATGGTGGCATGAATTCATGTGTGTTTTTTTTAAGTTAAGATTGTATTTGTTTACACACTATGACTTTGTTGTTTATAAGAATTTTATGTTTGTTAAGTTCTGGAAACGGATACAGGAGATATTTCATCTCACTCACCTTTACAGGTACATGAGATGGATTTCAATTAAATCTGAATATTTCAACGTTCAGCCATGAACTAAAGAAGAAGTTGTACAGTTTAAACATAGATCTTGGATCCTGGAAACCCCAGATGTTGACTGATACACGAGGGTTCAGGTCTACATGTTGCAGCATATGATTTTCTTCTCATATAAAAACTCGTTCTTTGTAAAACCACAGGTTCTGGTGTGAAAACAATCACATTTAAAGACACATGCGAGATGTAGATGATGAAGCTGCTCACCTGTCCTGATGAAGATGAAGGCCGTGTAGGCCCCAAACACTGCTGTGTAGGAGAACTGGAACACTGTGGTGGACCAAACAAAACACAGTTCATCATCATCATCATCATCATCCTCCTTCCTGCTCATGTATCTCCCAGTCAGACCACATGACACAAGTCCTCACCTGCAGAGAGGAAGATCCCTGACAGCGTCCCCTGTCTGAAGCGCAGCAGCTCGATCACGTGGTGGAAGTGAGCTGGAGAAACGCAGCAACGTGAATCAGCTGGTCATCAAACACTGTCTGTCTGTTTTACATTTACAGTATCTGCTGCTGTTAAAACCATTTTCCCCATGACTGAAAACTCAAATGAAGAACAAATTAAAAAGACAAAGATTCATCCAAGTGTGGTGAGGTGCAGTTTGA
>NW_019479869.1:0-925 GCF_002814215.2 Seriola lalandi dorsalis | reverse complement strand
CCCCAACAAACCAGCTTCTGCTGTTTCTTGTCACTGCAGGGCAGGGTCTTGTACACAGCGAAGCAGAATGACTTTTTAAACAATAGCTTAAAAAGAGCTGTTTGTGTTTCCAGTCTGTGCTTCCTCTCTTCACTGTTACATCACCGTCACTCAGATCAGTCGTGGCAGGTTGTCCTGCACGTTTCTGACATGACAGCTGTCCGACTGTTTGAGGATTATCTGGTGCTGCTCCCACGTGGGGCACACAGGGAGAGGATTACTTCAAAAAAAAAAAACTGAGAGTCTGTGGATCCGTGCAGTGTCGAGCTCACAGTGGTGCAGTTTCAGGCTGCAGGGAGTTAACACAGTGAAGGCCACAGGAAAGAGGAAAGTTCAGTGCTCCATTAGGGCAGCTGTCTACAAATGTGACACTGCTGATTAGCTCTTAATGTCCTGTAGCCCCAGTTTCTGCCTCTCAGTCATGTATTTACATTACATGACTCACAGACCCAAGGGTTCGTTTCCTGAAAAAATAAATATTTTCATCATCATTTTTAAGAATTTATGAAGATGTTCTCAGAATATTCAGAGACTAAGGTCAAATCTTTGTTGTGATGCTGTTTCCTGTCCTGGTAACTGGAAATATACTGTATCTCCTTGCTTGATTTAATTTTGGTTCACATTTTACAAATCAAGTCATCATATGTCATGTCAGGCTACCGCCTTTGTTTGAATATAGACATACATATATTTTAATCCAGATAGTAAGAAGAGTCTAAAGTTTTGTTCCTCGACCTTCTGGGTTATTCAAACATGACCATGTATTTAATTTTTTTGATGAATGTGACTCCAGTGTCATGGTACTGCATGAGGGCTAGAGGAAATAAATGGTCTTGTGTTCATCCAGGTCCGTGTCCTCTGTTGACCCCCCCGCCCCGTCACTTTA
>NW_019479868.1:0-925 GCF_002814215.2 Seriola lalandi dorsalis | reverse complement strand
AGGTCTTTTCAGTCCAATGAAGCACCACCGCTAAGCTTTTCTCTGTTGTCAGCCTGTCCTTGGTTTTCACACATCTTAAGCCAAACTTACATTCGAGCTAAATCAAACCAGTCCCTGTGACGCTAACCACCGAACACAAAGAATCAGACGGGAACATGGAGAGTCTGAAGTAAAGCTCCCAACATTCACCTGGAGTTAAAAAGCCATTAACAGATGTGGTGCAGTCGCCATACACACAAAGCCTGGCAGCCTTAGAGGAGCAGCCTGAGTGCTCTCAGGCCACATCCCCAGCTCCCTTTATGATCTCTAATGGGATTGTTGAGGAGCACCAGCAGCATCCTCATCACAGGACAAAACCTGCTTAATGGGATATGATTCGCCATGAAAGGGCAAGGAAGAGCAGTTTCTCACTGAACCCGCTTATCCCACGAAACCTGCACAGCACCTCATCCCCACCCCTTCCATTCACCTTTCCAAGAGGAGGCTGGCTTTGACGGTTCTTCCCTGCATCCCCTTCACCATTCCTGTAGCACGGAAGGGTGTGTGTACATGTGAGTGTGTGTGTTTGGGAGGGGGGCCGCAGAGACAGAGATTAAGAGGCAGAGCAGCAGGGCCATGAGAGATGCTCTTTGTGGCTTATCGGAGCACGAGCCCCGGCATGCTCACTGGCCTGGACCGGCTCAAGGGATGGAAGCGCCACTTGTTGAGTCGCTGACATCGCTGGAAGTGAATACCAAGCGGCTCCGCCGCTGTTATGAACTCATGAGTGCCTGGAGATGGCTTATCTTCTCAGCTGGAGCGGAGTGGAGAGCGATGAGAAAAGTTTGATGAAGTCCCAACTTCTGCTTAGTCATCTTTTGCTCTGCTTTGTTTGCAAGGTTATAGTCCGGTCATAGTAAAAGAAGAATGAGTTAGTTATTCTTTT
>NW_019479867.1:0-925 GCF_002814215.2 Seriola lalandi dorsalis | reverse complement strand
ATAGTCAGGCATAAAAATGACAAAAAACATCATAGTATAGTAAGGCATCAAATGTCATGGTATAGTGAGGTATAAAAACATCATGAAAATGACACAGTGTAGTAGGGTCTAAAAACAACATAAAAAACATATTCGTATAGTAAGGTACAAAAACTTCAAAAATCGTCATAGTATAGTTAGGCATAAAAAGTCATAGTAAGTAATAGAAAAAGTCACAGTTATAGTAAGGCATGTGTCGGACCCCTGACCTGACTTTGTTATTTCTATTGAAGTTATTGTTCTGTTTTCCAATTTGTGCAGCAGGAGTCTGGAGAGCAGAGCTACACCTAGATCACCTAGTTGGAAGCACCTGTGCCCACTGCTTCTGCCCTATAAGAGGTCGCATCTACAGGCTGTCTTTGGGTGCTTTCTCTGAGCTGCTCAGCAAATTGTATTTTTGTGTTCATGCAGACAACAGCTCACACCTCATACATCCCATTCATGCACACATGCACCCACGTCATTTATTGTACTGATGTCCACACCTCATGGCTTACCTTAGTTCTTTTGTGTAAGTTACGTAATTTTGTTGTTAATAAATGTATTATTGTTTGGACAACCTGTGTTCCCTTGTTTTTTGTCATGGATTTAGAATGGTTCATGAGGCATGAAAAGTCATAGATTATTAAGGCATAAAACGTGAAAAAACATCATAGTATAGTAAGGCATAAAAATGTGAAAAAAGTCATAGTATAGTAAGGCATAAAAACGTCATAGTATAGTAAGCCATAAAAACGTCATAGTTGGTAAGGCATCAAATGTCAAAGTATAGTAAGGCATAAAAATGTGAAAAACGTCATAGTATAGTAAGGTATAAAAATGTGAAAAAAGTCATAGTATAGTAAGGCATAAAAACGTCATAGTATAGTAAGCCATAAAAACGTCA
>NW_019479866.1:0-925 GCF_002814215.2 Seriola lalandi dorsalis | reverse complement strand
ACACACACACACACACACACACACACACACACACACACACACACACACACACACACACACACACACACACACAGAGCTTCTGTAAAACTCACAAATGGTGTGTAACAGAGCCTGACTGATACTGACTGAAGTCAATATAGGCTTAACACAGAAATATTAATTTTGGTGAATATGATGGCAGATGCAAATTAAGAATGTTGCGCAGTAAACTGCAATCTTTTGTTGGTGTTGTTTTGTTGTTGTAATCATAATTCCAGTAAATATATTTTATTTTGTGTTTATCTAATTGCCATTACTTCGAATATTTCAGGTTTCAGAGCAGTTTACTACACTGTACCTTTTGTTAAACTTACTGAATATTCAATTGGTAAAATACCCTTTGTTGCAACCAAATTTATCAAAAAATGTTTATTGTGTTTATTGGGTGATATGCCATCAGATTTTTACTTATCTTAATATCAATATTAGTATTAGCCTTAAAAATCAAGTGTTGGTCAGTCTCCAGAATACACACACATACACAAGACAGACAAGCACATCTGTACATGACTGAGATTCAGACACATTTGCAGTAACAGCAGTGAAATACACACAAACGCACACATATTTGCACCTAGTTATTTTGAGGTGTGATGTGTGTGGCTCAAGGGTATGTTACTCTATAATTTCTAAGTGCTATATGAAGGGAACTGTGCTTGCTTGAGGTTATTGGAGACGTTTCACCTCTCATTTGAAAGCTTTCTTCAATTCTGCTTCTTCAGTAGAACTGAAGTTCAGTAGAACTCAAGAAGGCTTTCGGATGAGAGGACCTAGATTGCTGAGAATCTTCACAGTCGTTACTCTATAATGATGTGCTAATGAGGAAACATTTTATATTCAGTAGGATATATACAGTGCACACAAGCACACACACACACAAAATTTG
>NW_019479865.1:0-925 GCF_002814215.2 Seriola lalandi dorsalis | reverse complement strand
CCTGGGGATTATTACATAGAAACATTACATGCTTTACAGAACAGTTAGATAATGCATTTCATATTCTTCCTCAGATCTGTGTCTGTTGGTTGGAGCATTCTGCTGGTCACTACTCAGGATTGGAATGTTGGTTGTAGTTTATCTAAAGAGGGAAAGAGGAAGGGGGGTTGGTGTGTGTGTGTGTGTGTGTGTGTGTATTCATGCATAGCACAGAGAGGCCAGGATTCACACCTTAGTGATAATCAGTCCTTTTGGTGTTACTTATCCTATAAGGTAAACTGTTTTATTCAGAGTTTTACTGGTTTTAATCCCCTGGCCTGTTTGTTGTGGAGAGCGGGAAACCTCTGTGGATAATTCAACTGCTGGTGGAAACCTCCTAAACCACTGACACTGAAGGAATCAAACCAGAAGAAACTGACAACAGAGGTGGTGAAGACAACAACTCCCATGATCTCACGCTACATCACGACGTCACCCAACGCCATCTGTTACGGCTGCCGCTCTGGCCATTTTTGTTGTGTCTGGTTTTCCTGTCTGCCAGGCTGCCTGCTCTGTCCACCCAGATGCTCCACCCTCTCTGGCCTGATTGGTGCGGCCTGTTTGCAGCTGGCCAATCCCTGCTGCCCAATCAGGAACCACCAAACCCCGGCCATCCTGTCAGTCCGGGCGGCTGACTATTGGTGGCAGCTCGCCTTGTTGTTTTGTTGGAGTTTGTGGATTTAAGAGAAAGCGAAATATAACAGCTATTGGTAGCTTGTTTTGTTTTTAGTCCCGCCTGTATTCTTTAAAACCTGGAAGTGGGGCCAGGGTTAGACTTTCAGTTAATAACTGACTGAACTACTGATTCCTCCACCTGTACACACTGCTTTTGTTACATACACTAGGTGCAGGGGTGCTGTTTCTGTTGTGTTTTTTGGTTAGTTTT
>NW_019479864.1:0-925 GCF_002814215.2 Seriola lalandi dorsalis | reverse complement strand
AAAAAAAAAAAATGCCACTGAATCGTCACAGCCAGGGTGGTGTATTTCCTAGTAGTGGGTGAGCTATTCCTGTCTGGTAAATTATTTCAGTCTGAAAAAAAACAGACTCTTGCAAGTGAAAAAAGTGACTGTAATTTTAGACGCTGGCTGGTCGCCACAAGTGGGTCAAACCGTAGTTTAGGTTTTTCATTTTGGCTGTTCATTGTGATATAAACTTTATACAGCAGGTGTTAGTGCTCCAAAGAGGAGTGTAGCTCCTGCTTAGAGGGTCCATTAAAAGTTTCCAAGCGTGCAGAGCTAAGGAGGAAGAGTAAAGACTCCTCTCAAAGGTTTCTCAGAAGTTTTCTCTCCACCCACAGCAGCAGCAGCAGCAGCAGCAGCAGCAGCAGCAGACTAAATTTACTCAGATGAAAACCTTTACAGCTCCCCTTGTTAACACACTGTAAATCCTCACTGCTCTCTGCTGCTCTCTAAATAAAAGACACAAATAGAAAAGTAGCTCATCACCCAACAGTGTATTTGACTTAGACAAACTGGCTTCCTGGCTCAAGCAATGGCAAACATTTTTGCAGTGCCACCCTCCCAACAGCTGACCAAAGGCAGGTTTTAAACAGAAGCTTATTTGCTCATATGGGCTAAACCCAGCTCAACTGATTTAATGGCTTTTCTGCTTCAGGAGCCACTCGTCCGCAGGAGGAGAAGGAGGGGGATGGAGAGTTTTTGGGCAAAGGATCTGGACAAAGCGAAGGCGAGTTAACATTCCTGCCTAACCAAAAGCAGAAAGCTGGATTTTAGGGTTCAGGGAGCAGACAGGGGGCACATGAAATCCCCATGCAGTCTGACCAGCAAGAGAAGAACATAGCATCTACAAATGTCAATCATCCCCTTCTGTCTTCTGCACTGTCACCATGAAAAAAAAAAAAAA
>NW_019479863.1:0-925 GCF_002814215.2 Seriola lalandi dorsalis | reverse complement strand
ATAGCTGCAATGAACAGATGCTGAAGATGAAACATTGACATTTGACATTAAAAAATGCCAATGCCACAGAACACAGACTAGAAAAATGTTGAATATCTATGTTGTTGTGTCAGTGTTCTTGTTTATCTTGTGTTTGAGCTGTTGAGTAGTTTAGATTACAATCCTGAGGTGGAATATTTAGTCATGAATGCAACTATTTGAGGCCAGTTAATGGTTAATTAAAGGACACGCACCCTAATTAATTTGACTTTATATATATCTATATATATATCTATATATATATAGATATATATATGTATATATTCTCTGTTGGCCCATTAGTTTAAACTCGAAGATCATTGTGGGTAAAGCCCTCGTTTACAATGTTTAAAAGATAGAAATAGCAGTTAAAAAAGGACAGTGGAGTGGTGCAGTGGTGAGCACTGCTGCCTCGTAGCAGGGAGGTTTTGGGGTTCGAACCTGCGGGCCAGCTGGGGCATGTTCTCCTTGTGAGTGCGTGGGTCTCCTCTGGGTACTCTGACTCACTCCAATCAAATTAGTTTGCAGGTTAGCTTAATTGGTGACTTCTAAATTTCCCATGGGTGTGAATGTGAGTGTCAGCCCTGTGATAGACTGCTCTCACTGTCTCTACCTCTAACATAAAATTGTTAAAGGGGTTCTTGCGATAAATGTGTGGTTTTGATCCATGCATCCTTTGCAAAAGTGTGACTTTGACAACTACACAATGAGGCTGATAAAACCTTAATTGTCAGGTTTGAAACGTGCACATCGCACACTGAGGATCTGTCACCCAGGAGCTGACATCCTGAGCGTGCTGTCGGACCTGAAAGTCTTGTAAATAAAAATATAAGGGTGAATCTTCACAGCCACAACATGAAGCTTTTGAGGAAAACCAAACCCAATTTGTGACAGAGAGAGAGAGAGA
>NW_019479862.1:0-926 GCF_002814215.2 Seriola lalandi dorsalis | reverse complement strand
TTTTTTTGTTTTTTAGTGATGCTGTAACATAACACACCGATGTGATGGTGGACAGAAAAAGCCTGAATTTGAAAAGTTGAAATACAGCATTGTAACAGCAGTTACATATGGTTAGTTATTGTTATTCGTGTATGTCAATGCCTTTGTCATTCCTCAACAGGAAAGCTGAGCTCTCTGACACGAGCGCCGTTCTTGAGGCCTTCAAGTTCATTGAGAATGCAGCTGCTGAGTTCAGTGATGAAGATGAGGAAGAGGATAGCGAGGGGAAAGACAGGACTCATGTGGAGTCCAGGACAGTAAGAAAAACCTTGCCTTCTGCGTTCACACAAAGTCCATTAAAAGTTGTTCCTGTACTATTAATAATGGCCTTCAATATTTTCCCCCAGATCTTGAGAAAGAAGACGCCGTCATCATCGTCGCCGGCCAGTATGGACACCACTGAGGACCCTGACACCGAGGAGGCACTGAAGGGCTTTGACTTCCTGTCCAGCCCTGACGAGATGGACACTTCGCCAGAGTCCAGAGGCACTGGGGATGGCACAGACTGGGGTGAGTCACAGACCAGTCGAGAACAGTGTTGGAATTGAATTAAAAGTACTATCTAGACACTACAGATACAGTTATAGCACCTACAATATCAAACTGTTAATTTATTTTCTCTTGCGCAATGATGAGCCTGTTTTTTTCTACAAATACAATATGTAACTGTTAGAGCAGTGTAAGTACACCGAAAAGTTTGCTAATTATTTGATGCTGTAATGTTCCTGTTTCTCTAAATTTGGCTTCTCATAGTTTGGTGACTGTTCATGGAGTACTCGTCATTCATATATCATGCTGTGGTCATAAATCATGATGTTTGGAGTTTCTCTGTTTAACCCATAGTGTGTTATCTCTTCCACTGTGTGTTCCCATAGCCAGCCCGTGAC
>NW_019479861.1:0-926 GCF_002814215.2 Seriola lalandi dorsalis | reverse complement strand
TTAAGTAGTTAAGTAGTTAGTTAAGAAACCATCAGTAGAGTTTAACATGAACATCATGATGAACAATTGATTTAAAGTGGGTTTAACTTTCCTTAAACATTACTGCTAGTGAGGAATCTGGGCCATGATTGACAAACATTGATGTGTCTGTGTGTTTCTCTCACTTGTTCGCCAGTACTCCATTAACCTGAGTGATGACAGTGGAGAGCTGTCCCAGGCCGAGCATAGAGGTCATGACCCCGTGATAGTGACCAATCTATAAACAAAGGGACATGAAAATGATCAAATAGGGAGAGAATTCAAGAAAGATGTATTGCTTAATATAAACAATAATACAAAAACAGACAAAAATGGTGATCTGTGTGTGTGTGTGTGTGTACCTGGTCTGACTCCAGTTGTATAGCACGGTCATAGCAGGCGGTGGCGTCTCGGAGCAGTCCAATGCTCTCATGCTCCAGTATCTGTTCCCGTAGCGACGGCTCCTCCCTCCTCAGGGCATTCACCCCTCTCACTCCATCAGGCTCATGCATTGCAGCATACAGTGTCTGCAGCAGCCAATAGTAAAACACACGTCATACATTCAGATGACTCATGTTGTAAACTATCAAAATGTATCAGCAAGGATTTATAAAAGTGACATTTTCAGTTCTCTACACTGTCACTGACCTGCAGGAAGGTGAGATGGTCCTGGATGTTCTCTTTATTTTCTAGTATGTAAGCTTCAAAGTGCATGAGGGCGCGAGTGTATGCTTTGGATCGTAGAGAAGCCTTGGCCAGAACGTCCTGTGGAATACCCTTCAGGAAGGCCACCACTCGCTGATAATCCCCACTCTCTGGGATGACACATTTTAGTTTTGCATTAAAGCATTATTAAAAGATGGAGGTTAGTGAAGAACAACGGGAAATTCACTTACATACGGTTCATC
>NW_019479860.1:0-926 GCF_002814215.2 Seriola lalandi dorsalis | reverse complement strand
ATTGTAAAATGATATTGATTGATTGATGATTGAAGAAAACTTTAATTTTCTGTAGCTGTTTTCTGTCATTGCGAGGTGTTCACTGTGAATAGGAAATCTGTGATTATTTTTATTTGTTGAACCTGGTATTATGAAACTCTCAAGCTTTAACTTGTAAAACATATTTTTTGTTTGAATGATGTTGTTGGACTGAACTTCTTACAAGAAACCATAATACTGGGGAAAGAAAGCTCCAAAAAGTGAATTGGTTGATGCAAATTAGTATTGCAAACATACGTTGGCATAACATAATTTATCTACTAACTATTTTGGGTCATGAATTGAATATGAACAAACACTAATGCAAAAGAACACACAGTTTTCATTTACTGTGCACATGAAAATACATTATTAACCACCACCTTCTTAAAACATTTAGGACACGCTAACTTCCGTACGACCTGTGGAAGACCTCGTCCACAAACCGATGATGCAGGCCAATGTGATGGGGCCAGGCTGGTGCAAGCCAGTGGTTCAGGCTGGAGGCTCAACACCCCTGGAACCAGAGTCTGCAGGTAATGAGGCACCTCTAGCCTGTAGAGGGAGCTGTGTCCCACATGTTCAATCACATACAAGCCCCCACAAAGACCTATCAGGTCGGGGGTGTGGTCCTTATCCTGTGGTGCCACCATCAGATAGAGCCGAGATCCGCTGGAGGCACTTTGCTATCCTGGTTTACCACCAGCCAGAGTAATGGCCCTGTCCCCCAAGATGCTGAAAGATTGCTGCTCACCAAGGTTAGCCTACAAATAGTAGTTTAAATATGTGGTATGTGTGGTATAAATAAAAAATATTTGATGTCAAAAATATTTGAATAGTCTGCCTGCATGTCATTGAAGGCTAGAGACATTTATTTTTTCTGTATCCATGATGAATAGCACACTGAA
>NW_019479859.1:0-926 GCF_002814215.2 Seriola lalandi dorsalis | reverse complement strand
TTTTTTTTTTTTTTTTATGATAAAATGAACAGAAATAGCATTTAATTAATTTCCTCTTAGTAGGACAAGGAGGAAATTAATTAGCAGGAAACAGAAAATGGTCAAGAAAATGATTCTTTACTTGTTTTCAACAACTCAGTAAAGTTCTGTATAAGTATATGTCTTACTCTAAAATAAAATACACATTTATATTTAAATCATTATCAAATCTGCTTAAAATAGAGTAGAATTGAGCATATTAGTCTATACTTGACCTTGGAACTTATAATTCATTCATAGGTCTTCATCAGTGCGTCCAGTTTGCTTATTGCCACTAAGGTTGATAGTGAGCTCTGAATCTAAAATACAGACATTCAAATGCTTTCCTTCAGAGGGGCTTCGTGTCGAGTGCCGTTTTTAAAATAAAATTTACATGCAAATTAAATATTTTTCAAACTCAATCCCTCCCTCTATTTGCTGATGTTCCAGTATTTATTCAGCCCTATTTTCATATTTGTTTTTTGGTTTGCAGAAAACAGTGTACTGTCCTATAAATAAAATAGACGTTTTAACAGCTTTTCCGCCTCAGTGAATGCAAGTGATGCAGGGGATGCAAATATACACGGGAGTCTCTGTATTACAGCTCAATGCAGGGCTGCTGTAGCTCACATAGTAGAGCGAGTCGGCCATGGTAAGGTTGGGTGGTGTGATATCCATCTTCTCCTGTCCACATGTCGGTGTGTCCTTGTGCAAGACGCTGAACCCCTAACTACCCCTGATGTGTATGTATATGGAAAAAAAGGTCACTGTCTGCATAATGACTGTAATGTAATACTCAGTGACTTTGGATCCCATTTTGTGGTAAATTTGGAGCTCCCTATGTGGGAAACGTTAAGAGATAACAGATTTGCCTATAGGCTTGTTCCAGGTATTTTTTTTTTTTTTTT
>NW_019479858.1:0-926 GCF_002814215.2 Seriola lalandi dorsalis | reverse complement strand
AACCTCCACAGCGGAGAGTGAAGAGAATGCAAATGAAAGCGAGGACGAGCATTCAAAACTCTCTCTCCCTTGCTCTTCATTTTCCCTGCACCGCGCCAACGGCTGCGTGATTATGGAAATAGGGTGAACATTTTCGAAGGGGGACAATTTCAGCTCGGCTCCGGAGATTAATTTACCGCTGGAGTCTGACTGAATGCTCCTTTAGGTTTGTCAGACGATCATTAGGGCGGCAAACGAAGCCTTCTAGGTGGAAGCGAAGCTTTGTGACGAAAGAAAAATCAAAGAATGTCTGAAGGTGATGGATCTAAGGTAAATGAGTTCACCGTGTATAGGTATGTAAGAACAAATAACTCCCCCCTTTGGTCTTAAACAGATCTGTCTGCTCATTTCCAACCAGCCTGGAAACGTCAAACATTGAGAACGAGCAGCAGCGGAAGCAGAAAACCAGCACAGTCCTTTCACCAACTGTTCAAATATCTAGTGGAGAAGCAGCTCCAGATTATAACTGTCACCGAAAACACAAACTGTCATTTCTGTTTGTATCGACCCGAACGACCAGACAGGTTGTTTGTTCCCTACGGTGGCAGGCGCACCGGACTTTGGTTGTCATGGTTACGATTATAAACAGTCATGGCCCTGGTTATGTTTAGGAAAAAGATTGTTAGTGTGTTCCAGTTCAGGGGCTTCATCCTTCAGATGCTGCCTTCGAAGACCCCGTTACGTCACAGCAGCGGGACCAGACTCTCCCATTTCACAGGCTCCTTCGAATGCGTCCTTCTTTTCCTGGACGAGGAATCCAACAGGTGGATCCTTCACGGTCCAACATATCTGAAGATTCATTGCATACCAGTAATGAAAATAATATGGCAGTAAACAACACTGACAGAGAGCCTGAGCATTACACTGTTAAATGTAAGTACTGTGTT
>NW_019479857.1:0-1069 GCF_002814215.2 Seriola lalandi dorsalis | reverse complement strand
GATTATAGATCAGCTCTAGCTTCTATATTAATACTGTGAAAGTATCAAAGCCTCAGTCCACAGAGAAATGCACACAGCCTGTATTCAGAAACTGAGCCTTAAAACCAGCCGTCAGGACTTCTGGAACTTTGTGATGTCACAACAAAGCAGTCACCAAGCCCCGCCCACCTGGACCCACCATCCAAACCTTGCAGGATTTGGTTTCTTTGAGTGTTTATACCTGAAATCTGCTTTATTTTTATTGGATCACTCAGAAAACAGTGAGCCAATCAGAAGAGAGGCTCAGAGCCTTCTCTCTTCTGATTGGCTCACTGACCTGTTGTTGCTAGAGCTCCAGACAGAAGCCTGTTCCTCTCTAATGAACCAAGATAAAAAGCTTTCTGAAGAATGTGGAAGAAGAAGTGAAAGGTCAACAGAAAAACAAATCCCAGAAAGCAGTTCGAGGACACATTACACAACCCTGTTTATCTATGGGCTTTTAATTTGTAATCTTCAGATACAAAAATACTAACAATGCTTCAACATAGAGGCCAGCAATCACAGCACACTTAGCATCCTGAAGTGAAAATGTACCAGATCTTGAATCTGTGCTGAGACCCAGCTGCTGTCCTCATGAACACAACTTCTCCACACAGAAAATGGAGAACAGTCTCTCCAGCATCTCTGCTGATTAGATTACATTCTTCCGTACTTCATCAGAGTAAACTCAATTACTGATGGTAAGGGACAAGCTCTTATAATTACTGGACCATCGTCCTTGCATGGAATTACCTGGCGGTTTAATCTAATCTCCTGCTACATTCTCCCTGTGTGACTTTTTGCGCACGTCGAATTTGCAGCTTTGCATTTGGCAACTTCAGTGACTCGAGGGAAGACTTAACAAGTCGGCGGCACACACAGCGCTGTACACGAGGATAAATGTTACCTCTGGAATAAGGGATGAGAAAGCAAAATGACCAGGAAGGTTAATTAAAATCTATCAATTCTCACTCTTATCTGAGTTTGAGGAGAAGTTTGGGCGGCAAGGAAAAGTCTCTGTGACTTGTTATGAAACAGCGACGGCATCAAA
>NW_019479856.1:0-926 GCF_002814215.2 Seriola lalandi dorsalis | reverse complement strand
CACACACACACACACACACACACACACACTGTTCTATCCACAGTAAAACAGGCATTTGTGCACCACCATGGAGCCACAGGAGAGCTAAAGAAACAATGCAGAAATACAACATTCTTACTTTCATGCTCAAACACATACACATTCACTTAATCTGTTCACACACACACACACACACACACACCCTAACAGGCCTGTGTATCTGTTTACCTCGGGTCTGTATGGACATGTCTCCTTCCCACTCACTTCAACAGGAAACGCCAGAGTCGACCTCTCCTGTCCCACTCTTTTTCTGCGGCTGCTTTTCCCCACCGCTCTGTTCCTCTGCCACCGCTTCGATTATTTCCATCAGAAAAAACACTTGTGAAAACAGTTAGTCAGCTTAGTCCTTTTTGCTGTTTTTTGTTGATCAGAAAAAAACAAAAGGTGGCCGTGTGAAGATGTATTGACGCACCATCTCACCTCTTGATCGTACAGCAACAGACACTGTGACATGATCAGATATTTCACATATATTTACATAATTCCTTTGTACTTGTAAGTTTACATCATTTTCACTTTTCTTCCTCTCTTTTCTCTTTCTCTCCTTCACGCCCCACTAACCCTCAGACACTGTTCTTTCCCTGCTGGTACCGCGAAGTCGCAGTTGCACACACACATGCTGGTTGTGAGAGGTTTTGTCTTTTCATATAGTGCTACTGTTTTTCTGCTGTTCCTGTTCTGGGACACTCAAACAGTTTGTCCCACAAAGTCTGAATCAAACCTGTTGACTGTGGAGACCGTATCATGTTAAATTAGCTTCTGACGTTTTACAGAATCTTTTGCGTTTGTGTCCTCGCAGCAGCTCAGGAGGATGAGGGGTTTGGTCCATGTTGGATAATTATACGCCTCATGATTTACGTCTAGTTGTTGGTTGCTCACGTTGAAGC
>NW_019479855.1:0-926 GCF_002814215.2 Seriola lalandi dorsalis | reverse complement strand
AACCAACAAGTGGTTTTGGTTGCACAAAGACTCTGTGGACAAAGCCAAATATGATGCGAACACAGACACAACCACCGACGCGTCTGAAAGCCAAAAGGTCCGTCTAAAAGCACAAACATGGCTGCAGGGGATGTACTCAGCATACACACCCACAATAAAATTAATGTTTGTTATGCTTAAGAGTAAATAATTCCCACCTGTTGAACACTTTAAAAGCTTTCTCTTTAGGTAGATTTACTTACAGTCTAAGTACTTTGCATAAGTTATATTCTTTTTACACATTGTGGAGATCATATGTATCGTATATCCTGTCCTATCACAGAGCAAGAAATTAACTCTCTCACATTTCCTGTATATTGTGTAAAATAACAGTTTTAAGGCTGCAGTCTTCATCAAATTAAAAATTCCCAATGTTTTTTTTCATAATTTACACATTTCTCTATAATTCAACCTGATGTATCTGATATCTGTGGAAACTTTGTCATCTTCACAAGAATTCTTTTTAAAAAAAGGCTTCAAGTTTAAACAGAGCTTATTGGCACAGCATGAATTTGTAATGACAGATTAATCAAAGGCTCTGCAGGTACTGAAGTGGGTGATTATTCTCCTTTTCAGTGAAAACCTTGCTTCAGTATTTTACTACTTGTTTCATGGAATAACATCATTTTAACAGATTATATAGCTGCAAAGGCTCAAAAGCTATAAGATGAAAACTAGAGGTCAGGATTGATTCAGAAATTAAAATATCTCACATACGTAGGTACAGAAAAGTAAGACTGTAACTTATTGTCATTATTTTTTTAATATAGTAGTTATTTTTAATTTATTTTTCAACTGGAAAATGTCAAACTCAGTTCAGATCTTGGTCACAGTTTTTAATGGTCCCATATTTTACACTTTTCCAGTGTCTTATTTGAAGTGTTGAT
>NW_019479854.1:0-926 GCF_002814215.2 Seriola lalandi dorsalis | reverse complement strand
TTTAAGTCCACAGTAGTTAAGTAAAAGTTAACATTAAGTTAATATCAGCACAGAAACCAAACCACAGACACTGTGCTGCAGCTCACCCTCTGGTCCTGGTTGGACAGTGTGTATGGAGCTTTGACTCCCGCACAGGAGTTCATGTTCTCACAGTCGTAGACCTGGTCGGCCCTGCACAGCGTGCACACCCACTCACCTCTGTATGACACACACGACTTGTGTTAATTCAAGTTTGGAGATGAAAAATACATTTTCTTTACAGTCGTTCATGACAGAGAGCGTCAACTTTGTATTATCATTCTATAAAAACCAACAATTATTATCAATATTTATCCTGATAACAAGTGTTGATAGTTGAGCCAAAGCCTGATACTGATTTTAATCCATGCTATGTTATGTTGCAGTGTTTTGCTGAACACTGTGATGAAGTTTATTCCTGAGAAGTCAAAACTCATGTAACACTTGCAGTGTGAAAAATAAATTCTGCAATATATTTTGGGACCGGAAAAAAAAAGACCATGACAAATTTAAGGGAAAGGATAAGATAAGTTATGGAAAAAAACATTGAAAAAAACCTTGAACATGACTCCTCACAACCTAAGGAGTAGAGCTTGGCCTATCAGCAGGTGTGAGTTAAGAAACACTGTCACCATTATGTGGCTTATGTGGAAAAACTAATCAAATTTAAGGTATTATCAATACATCTCATGTAATTGAATATCAGTGATATATTGCTCTTTTTTGCTGCAAGTAACAATAATAATAATAATAATAATAATAATAATAATATCAGTGTTGCCTTCTTAAATCCAAATCAGTAAGGCTCCACAGGTTATAAGCTTTGTTTTAAAGGGTCCAAAGCCAAAAAAGTTGTAAACGACTGCCCTAAGTCACAGTGAGTGCATTGATTGTCATCATAAAAGTGT
>NW_019479853.1:0-927 GCF_002814215.2 Seriola lalandi dorsalis | reverse complement strand
CTAACTAACTAACCTGTGTAACACACACCTCTAATCCTGTGACGTGATTGGTAGTTTGTGATTCATTTCTGTGCCTGATATCTAAGCATGGTTATCAAACATCTATCCATCTTTTGTTATATTTCTATTGAGAATTGAATTGAAAATGACATCATGTTAATTATTGTTTTATTGCCCAGCCCAGGCACCACACTGAACAATATGAAACTTATAGGGCCTTATTGTCATTGACAAGTGCAAGCAGGGCTCTAGCCGGTATTTTCCCGCCCTTAAAACAGCTGTGTCTGTGTGTGTGGTGATTCGGGGTCCAGCTCAGAGCACGTGTTGCACCGTTGGGAGCAGAGGAACAAACAGTAGGGAGGTTCACTCTAATAAGGCAGCACAGAGTGGGTTGTTGGTATTTTGATGGAAACTGGATCTTGAGAACAGACTCAGATCTCAGAACCAGGTCAGTTTCTGGGTCCAATTCAATGGTTTCATCAACAAAAGTAAAACAAACACTTGTGTATCAGGAACAGAATAATGCTTTAAACATAAATTCATGATTTTACTGGTGTAACAGTAGATGCATTTAGATTGGCATCGTTGGTATTTTTCAACCGCACGACTCGTGTGAAATTCTAGTCAGCCTTCAAATATCTTTGGCCTATTTTTTTCCTTTTCTCAGATTTATGAGTATTTTGTTTTTCTTCTACCACGTTCTTTTCTTTCCATGAATAAATATTGAACGGTGACATAAGGAGAGAATGCGTGCTGATATTCTTGACATCCTGCCCGCTCCTACACACCTCTACACACTGGTCGGCTACAACTCAGTATTCACCCCATTCCTGAAAACATCACATTAGCTCCTGTGCCTTAGAGTGTCTTTCCCAGTTTATAAACTAGTCATTCTGATCAAAATATGATAAGCAAACACTGTTAAGA
>NW_019479851.1:0-927 GCF_002814215.2 Seriola lalandi dorsalis | reverse complement strand
TCTCTCCCGCATTGATCTTCATTTAATAAGTTTTTGTCTAAACACTACTGGTTGTTCTGTGCCTGAAATCTGCTCTGGGGTCTGAACTGCATTTTAGTCAGAATGTGACATTCCCTTTCAGTCTGGAGAACTGGCTGACCCCCTGATTGTCATTGTATGAGTTGCACTCTGTATAAAACCCCTGATGATTGCAGGTTTAGTCTTTTGATCCATTATTAATATTAAAGTAATGATTATTACGGCCTGAAATTTTAACAGTAATAGACATTTATAATCATTTCAATCCAGACTTTCTTTTAAAAATCATTTATAGTGTTTCGTGCTGTTTCATTGTTGCTGTCTTCTTTCATTCTTAGGTAGTTTTCACTGAGCCGCTGTTCTGCTTCAGTTACAGTGTTTCTGACTCACAGGTCTGAGGTTCAGGACCAGAGTCAGAATACTGCTTGTGCACGTAAGGAGTTCAAACCAAAAATGTGCAAGTTGGAATTCAGACATACATCTGGACTTACATCACTGCACCTGAATGATTGCTACGTGCATGGAACGTCTCCAGAACAGATGTGTGTCTGCTGATGTTCACTTTCCCTCCTTGGAACATGTCGTTTACTGCAGGAGACAGGAGCTGGATTAAGTCTGGTGCAACTGTCTGGACTATAACCATACTGTCTGTGTAACACACACACACACACACACACACACAGACACACGCTTTGGTCTTTCTATAGTTATGTGGACACTTACCTCTTAAGTGTCAGGAATAACTACCGATTAATTATGTAACCCTAATCAGACCCTGATGCCTGATCTCTGCCCTATTGGTTGTTCTGTCTTTGGCTATTTTTGTGACTGTCTGCCCCGCCAAATGTTTCACCTGTGTCCTCTCATCCCTTCCTCCCTTGTGTATTTAGCCTGGGTGCTCCCAGTGTC
>NW_019479850.1:0-927 GCF_002814215.2 Seriola lalandi dorsalis | reverse complement strand
GCTCAGAGAAGCAAAATGTAAATGCAACTAAGGCGCACTCATGATGGACTGCAATCCAATAAGACATATTCTCACCAGATGTTGAAAAGGTGTAAATGCATCAGTCCCTCAAAGACACATAAAGACACATGTAATCTTTACTCTTCCCAAGGTTAATGGCATCACTAAGAGCTCGGTGGAAGTGGCCTCTACATGGTCATCCCGTCTTAATGGCAGCTGAACTTATACTGAAATTAGCCATCATTCTGCCTGCTGGTTGAGATGAGGGTAAAAGAAGCTAGAGAGACATACAATCATACAAAAGGCACACTGAGTTACTGTAGCATTTATCTGATCCTCCAGGGGGTTTAAACACAGACATATACACAGGGACCTAAAAACCTCAATCTGTAGTAAAACAAAATCTTGATTTTCGTAGGCAGAGGTTGCATATTTTTCAAATGGACATAATCTAAAACTTTCAGCAGTCACATGTGAGGTTTCTGCAGGACACAAATGATATTTACAGCAAACATATCATTAAAACACTCATATATAATAATTTGTAGCAGGTCGTCAAAGATGCTATATGTACTTAGGTAGGGTGTTTACAGAAAGCATCCCTGAAACTATAGGACAAATTTACTTTAGGCTATAGCCGCATGAATAAAACATGAAGTACTGTGGCCTTGGCTTGCACTTGTATGATTTGTGTTGATTTGCGTGTATTTTATTTGGGAATAAGTGGGAAAATATTGACCTCCCAATGCAAGGTTATCTTTTAATTGCTTGATAGCGGTGGTTACATAAGATGAAACAGCAAGCGAGCAGGGAATAAATTAACTTTTAATTAGAAACATCATTTTCCAATTCACCCTCCTTGTTTGCCTGTTATTTTTGTCGTCTTTTCATACAATTGAGAGACAGGCAATGAAAAAAAAAAAAAAA
>NW_019479849.1:0-927 GCF_002814215.2 Seriola lalandi dorsalis | reverse complement strand
ATTCTTGTTGTGATATGTTTTGATCAATCAGTGCATTGGTGCAGAAAAAAAAACCTCTGTCAGATTAATTTAATTCACCATGATGAAATCTGTTTTTTGAGGGAGGAGGAGGGAGTATAACAAATTTATTAAATGATTGTGATGAATGTAATATTAATAAGTCACAGCCATTCTGCTCCATGATCCTATATAGTAGTAATTAAGTTTAATTAACTGATCCTGATAAGAGTTCTGATGCTCTTCCAAAGAGTTTATTCTTTATTATCGCACTGACAAAAACATCACTCTGTGCAAAGGCATTATGAGTACAGTCTGATTCAGTTTGTAATATAAACTTTCTAAATAAATGAACACTTTATTATTTATTTTGTTGTCATTTAATATTGTTGGAGCCAACATATTCAGAGTCTCACACAGTGGACTTGTCAAACAGCTCTTGTTTGATGAGTTTTTGACTGAATCCATATTTACTCGTCTGCAGCCATTTCTTTCTGGCTGAGTCTGAGCTGTCTTTTTCTTTTTTAAAATTTTACAAATTGTAGGGGTGGAAAGAAACTGGATAAGAGTCGTACAGTATGTAAACTGGGTCATGGAAAGATCAAATGTTTTCAGCAATACAACAAACATTCACATTACAAATTTCCACCTGGAGCTAGAGCTGGAACTGCAGCGAAGCCTTCAGCAAGTGTCAAAGCAGCACGTCTCTTTTTTGTTTTTTTGTTTTTTTTTTATCTGGTTGAATATTCACACTGTTGGAGAATATGCTGACTTTCTCACGAAACCACAATTTGCAGGTTATCTTTGCTTTGTATGGAAATTTAAACTTCAACAGCCTTTGATTGTTGAATCTCAGCACCATACATTGAAATCAGATCTTAAGCTCCTTGAGTCCCCTGTATTTTCACATGAATATAGGAGATATCTGAG
>NW_019479848.1:0-927 GCF_002814215.2 Seriola lalandi dorsalis | reverse complement strand
ATCTTGATGAGATCAGATGCAATGGGATATCTGAAAACATGAGGCCCAATGTCATCCAAGTTCACAGAAACTCATATGACAGCGTCAACCAATTGCATGCAACTGAATATTAAGAGGCAGCGACAATTAAGTAGTGATAGCCAGGAGTCATCAGACAATGCAACAATCAGTCAAAAAGAGGGATTTCTTTTTTGTTAAAGAAAAAAAATCTGCCAGTGCAAATACACTGAATTCAATTTTGTTTCGAGTGTACTGCATGTAGGATTCATCAATGATATCATTTGCAATGATCACTTCATATAATACACGGTTTCCACCAGAAATGTTGTTAGACCCAGGGGCTGGGGGTGCATAGACTTAAAAACTATGAAGACAGCAAAGAGCTGGACAAAAGCAAAGCCGGTGCACCAGGGTACATTACCAACGCACATTACTTACCAAACTATTATTTCTTAGATGTGTATCTAAACTGTTAAATTAATAAGTGAATTAATTCTCAATGTAAACATTCATATTTTTATTAATGCACAAGGTTCCCAGTTCTGAGAATCTCATTCATATCCAAGAAAAATTGCTATTGTAACAGAAACATCTTTAACTGAGTCGATATTGAATGGAATCAGGACCTTGTAAATCACAATTGAATCGATTTGGGAAATAAGTCGTAACCAGGATTTGTCCCATTATGCCAGATGGAACTTTAAGATTCTGACTGTATATTTGAAACCTTTTAATGGTTAAGTGCCACTATTCATTGCAGATATATTAAAAATTTAAAGGTGTTATATCTTTAAAATGTAATATTGTTTTGTTAATTAAAATAAAATGGCTAATATTTTGTACTTTTCACAGATTGTAGATATTTGCAATAAGTTGACTTCAAAGTGTACTATCTGTGAGATATCTATTGAGCATATTTTTCATTGG
>NW_019479847.1:0-927 GCF_002814215.2 Seriola lalandi dorsalis | reverse complement strand
ACACACACACACACACACACACACACAGTTCTACATGAAGACATGATTCAGTCACTGTTAAAGGTCAAAGGTCAGATCAGGGAGCTGTGAACTCACCCGTCCACGTCCTTCTCTGGAGACACGGCGTTGGTGATGAGCTCAGTGGGGATGGGGTGAACGGAGTCCAGAGGGAGCTGGACGATCAGACCGTGGACCGACAGGTTCTCGTTGACAGACCTGATGCTCTGCAGGACCTGGGGCACGACAGGAAACAGGAAACAGTCAGAGCCGGGCGTTTCCTCTCTGCCACAGGTGTGGGAGAGACTGAAGAGGCGGGTTTGTCACCGACCTCGTCCTGCGTCACCGTGGTCGGTAGCCTCACGTGTTTCGCATCAATTCCAATCTGCAGACAAGAAGACAAGACTGGGTCAGAATAAACTAGAGTCCCAGTGTCCCCCTAAGACCTGAACCTTAACAGACCTCACTGATATCACCTGGTGACTGACAGCAGCTGCAGGGGCTCAGAATGATGGAAAGAGGAGTGTGGCAGGACTTTGTGACACATCACGTTACCTTGACAACACCAAACACTTTTGATTTTATATGTTTCACTTCCTGGAGCTCTGGCTCAGAGTAATCACAGTAACCTGTTAGTCACTAACAGGTTACTGTGATTCCACTAACAGTTAGTGGGACACTCTGTGCTGGTTAAATCTCTTAAACATGATGAACCTGATCAACATGATCAATGTGATGAACCTGATGAATGTGATGAACCTGATGAATGTGATGAACCTGATGAATCTGATGAATCTGATGAACCTGATGAACCCGATGAACCTTATGAACCTGATGAATCTGATGAACATGATGAACATGATTAACCTGGTGAATGTGATGAACCTGGTGAATGTGATGAACCTGATGAACATGATTAATGTGATGAAC
>NW_019479846.1:0-927 GCF_002814215.2 Seriola lalandi dorsalis | reverse complement strand
AAGGTCTATGACACCAAGGTGGTGGGGGGTCCAGAGATCATGCTCATGGACCCCCCCAAAACGAGAAGGGTCAGCGAGTTCAGGATTGTCCCCAGACCTCCTGCCCAGTACCTCCGCTTTGAAGACATCAGCGCAGCAGCCTTCAGGATCCAGTCAGGAATACAGAAGACACCCTGCACGGTAAACTGGCATATGACCTCACCATGTAAAGTGATGTGGTGCAAATGAAAGAGGAGGGTGACCTCTGACCTCTGTTAGGAGAGCAAACTTGTTATTGGAAACACTTTTATGTGAATTAAGTTAAAGAACCAGCATCAGTGATCTGGTGAATTCACACCAACAGTTAGGTGCTGGTCATAGACAATTTCTATTCTATTGCATCACAGATTCAATAGAATAGAAATTGTCTTTTTCAAGGCAAGTTTAACACAAATGCAAGATACAATACACACACCAACTGTTGGTGTTACTTAATTACTAAGTCAAAAGGTTTGAATTAAAGAAAATATAAGACCTCAGCATTCATTTCCATATACTTTTTTTCCATAACAACAAATCACAGCACTAGAACTTTACACCTAGAGTATGTCCCAAAAATATAATGTCTCAGTATCTCAAACTTAAAGAAGAGATGGAATGGACAAATGGTCATTAGAAAAAATATATAGTCCGGGCCGTTCACTGAACAATTATATATTATTATATCATAATTATACATTAAAAATATATACTCAGTTAACCAAGTATATGGCAACCACTTTAATGAAAGTAAAAGATTTCTTCAAATATCTATTTATTTATATTTCAAGTGTATAACATATATTCATTATTTGTTCATATTATTATGTAAATTCTATATATATATATATATATATATATCATAATTTGTATCAAACCTATGCATACTTCTTTGTCTGTAGCTGTAAT
>NW_019479845.1:0-927 GCF_002814215.2 Seriola lalandi dorsalis | reverse complement strand
TTTATTGGTGTTGGAGTTGTACCAGACTTTATCAAGTCATCTGAACAATTTAGCTGCAAACTAAAGCACAGCTGTGATCAGAGCATCCTGACCTGCTCACAGTGTGAACCTGCTGCTCACCTAGATGGATGATCTGCTGGTTCTTGTGCCAGAAGCCTCGCAGGATGATGCTGCCGTACACAAGCACGTCGTTAAAGAGGAAGAAGACTTTTTGCTTTGGCCCCCGGCGGCACTGCTTCATCAACCTGCCCTCTCCAATCAGAACCCGGCCCGGCTGGGACAGGGGCTTCCCCAGTCGTCCGAATGAGTGCTCAACAGCATGGATCCGCTCCCAGTTTTCCTGAGCAAACATTAGCTGGTCTACCATGGCGCCAGTAGGTTCCTGTTTTCAGTGCTGTTGTCTGAGTGTAAGTGTAAGATGTTGTCATGTGCTGAGCTCGTCTCTCTATTGAAATGAGCAGCCAAGCAGAGTTTTAATCTTAAACCCTTGCTCTTGCTGACGTAATGGAAATTTTCAAAGTAAATTCAGACAAACACATTCAGCAGGAAGTGAGTTGAAATCAGATAAAGTGACACAAGACATTCTGAGGAAGGAGAAGTCATTTTCTACAGACAGTTGACACATAAGTCATGTCTTTTCTGTGAATGTATCTGACTGCCTGGAGAGAGATGAGTGAATGTACTGCATCACCTTAATTCCAAATAAAAGATGCAGCAAAGATGAAAACTACATGAGATAACCTTTATTTATTTGGATGACAAAAAATGAGAAATTAAAAAAACAAATCAGTAAAAGTGGAGAGTGAAATCTTTTCTACTGTTAGTGGAGACTGTGGATACAGTTAGGCTGACCTGACAATAACTCATGTTTCATAGCTGCTTTACTGTCAGACAGGATGAGCAGCTGGAGTGAAAACAGGCTCCCAC
>NW_019479844.1:0-927 GCF_002814215.2 Seriola lalandi dorsalis | reverse complement strand
TAGCTCCTTTACGAGAGAAAATCAGTCTGCACTGATATGAGCATTCCCATCAGGTCAGTTTAAGATTGTGTTTGCTCTGAGGTTTTTAATCATAGAAAATGTGAATCTTTCTTCTTAACTTCTCTCTCATTACTTGCTGCTCCCGCCTGGACATTAAAAACAGACAACTACTCAACAAGTAGCCACGCAACAAGATTAGAGACATGGATTATACTGTATTCACCAGACTTATAAATCAAAAATCTGAACTTGGGATGACTCTCGCAGGTTGCAGTTTAATCATGAGTCACATATTGCCCAGGGCGCGTTACACAGAGCGAACACAAGAACACAGATGTGATTTATGTTTAAATCAAATCCTAAATTTGAAAGCAATGTACAGGCCAAATGCTCACTTAGTTTCACATGAAGTAGGTTCAGAGAGCCTGAAGCTGCTCTTGTACATGAAAAACCTGATCACACAAAAAAGAGCAAGAAGAAAATTTAAATTAAAAGCCATTATTTAGTCGAGCATTCTTTGGTTTGAATCACTTCTCACAGTGAGGAAAATACAACAGTCCTTCTCTATTAGTGTAAATGCAGATATTTTTCCTTTTTTTTCTTCTTTTTTTACAGTTTTATAAAATATTTTCTTCACATTTGTGAAACAAGTTGAGAATTTACATTAAGCCAAACAAAGTCACGGATGTAGTCTTTAAAAAAGTGGTGCTTTTTTTTTTGGTGCATCAGCAGGAATTGCCACATTCCACCAAAGGAACGACAACCTGTATACATAAATAGTACAATTAAGACTGAGAGTACTGATTGTTCAACAGTCATTCATCGTTTGGCATGAAAGCCTGCCCTGTATCACGTGCTGGGAGCACACCGAACCAACAAAGCATCCACAGCCTGACAGAAACCTTAGAAATATGTGAACTGGTATGG
>NW_019479843.1:0-927 GCF_002814215.2 Seriola lalandi dorsalis | reverse complement strand
GTCATCCAAAGTGTCTCTTTGGCCAGTGGTGAATCTGTCTTTATTTATTGTTGCATGTATACAGACAAGAATGAAAATTCACTTCCTGCTCTATGCAATATGTGTCTATTTGTTTTTCTTTGCTAAATGGGGCACTATGTTCACACACCAGCAGGAGAGAGTGGTAAAAAATCTTCATCAATAGGGATTTGTCAAATAGAAGAATAATAAAAAACTAGCTCCATCCACAAAACCCTTGGAAAGAATCACTGTTACTGCAAAACATGTTTCATTGGCTCTATTGTATCTCAGAAACAAAGATCTGTCACACTGCCTGCCTGCACCTGCTGTGTGGTCTGACACTCTGACCCACATAGTTGAAAAAGCCTTGATGTTCCACAAAGCTGGAAAAATGAGAGGGCAAAAGCCTGAGTGACAATGTGGGAGCAGAGCAAAATATACTGGATATGGGTAAGCTCTGAAATGACAAGCAAGAATTGGAAATTAGGAATGGTGCTGGAGAAAAATTATAGCCCAGAACTGTTTGATTTTCCACTTTGAAATAACCAATTCAAATTTGGGATTTAATTTATAAAATGCTAATATGATATTATGTCACTCAGAGGACAACCTGACTGACCCTTAGTGAGTGGTCTAAAAGCAAACATGCTTTTTGCCAACTTTAATCATTTTAAAAGCATAATATGCTCATATTGTCCATACAAAAGACTGTCCAAAGATTTTCACTTTGTGTTATCTGAATAGTGCAGTGACCTTACAAATAACAAGGGTTCCAGTTTCACAATAAGTTCTGCTACTAAAATAAAAAAATAAAAAAACAGGCAAGGTTATTTGTAATTCAGGCCGTTTGTGATTCCCCTTACTTTGTATGTGCATGTGTCCAGGTGCGTGTGTATGCACAGAGACAATGAACATTGAAGGAAAAGG
>NW_019479842.1:0-927 GCF_002814215.2 Seriola lalandi dorsalis | reverse complement strand
TGTCCTCATCCCATTTCCCAACCTGGCAAGTGCACGGTGTGCAATTATACTCAATAAATGTGTCAGAGTGAGACACATTTTGCCAATGAATATTAATTAGCTGTTGTTTCTCTGTCTGATTGTTAGTGGTGATAGTCTGCCAAGAGACACAGTTGTCTGTTTGCTCATCCCCATTCTGCATGCATCATTTACTTAGATTTTTGTTTCCTTCGATCAACTACATTTCATTATGATCACTGAAAAGCATTAAACAAAATGAAAGGTAAATAATTGTGGTGTTGCATGCCAGAGGCATTACATCTGTAATAGAGATACTGTATGCAAAGTTCACTAGAATACAAAATAGACATGACCTACATTGCAAAACATCAGAGCATTCAAAAGTAAATCTAGTGCACATTAAGCATGGATACCGGCTTGTCTTGGTGCTTACAGTATATCTGTGACTCAGACAAAGTTATGATGAAAGTAAGTGGGTGTGTCAAAATGTCTTTGCACACTCATATGCATACATTTTAATATTCAAGGTATACATGTGCATGTGTTTAAAGGTGCATGAGAGTGCAAAAAGGCATGCATGAGTACATGCAGCCATGTGTGTGAGAAAGTCAAAGGGCGTGAGATGGCTCAGTGCAACTTAGAAAGCTTTGGTGGTGAAGCAAACTTAATCGGAGGATTTCACGCTCCTTTGGAGATTGTTAAAAGTTAAAGGCATCAGCTGCACCTTACTCAGAGAAGGTAAACAATATCTCAACAACAGGATCAGATTTGTAAGAGCCACAATGACCCAGATGGGTCCTCTGCTCAATGAACCACTCCAGACTTGACTAAGAAAAAACTGAAAAAAATCACAGCTATTTAAGGAGAGTCAGCCGTCCCTTTTGTCTTTTAACAAAACGGAAGGTTTAAAAAATATTTAAATCCATA
>NW_019479841.1:0-927 GCF_002814215.2 Seriola lalandi dorsalis | reverse complement strand
TGTACTCTTCAGTTATTCTCCTGCAAAGGTCACTTATCTTGCACGACAGTCAATACATTTCCCATCACGGTCCTTCCTTAATTTGAATCAATTCTTAACTAAATGAGTCCAGCTCATTAAATGTCCAGCTGTCTGCGTGCAGCGCTCACTCATGCTCACAGTTTTCCTTTGCGAAGTCGAGAAAAACAGTTCAAGGCTCAGTCAGATTTAAGGTGCGGGGCTGCGAATTGTCTTCAAAGACGCTGGCACAAGACAAACACAAATAGTTACTATGATAATGAGGTCGTCAAGCGTTATGTTTGAATACCTGGAAAGGTATAGCATGTGGTTTGACGTGTTTGACGAGAATCTCACAATTCGACGGCTCATTGAGAGACAGAAGCAGACAGTACATTAATTGCTGACAAACTTTTCGCAGTTCTTCTGCTTTAAAATCACTGCTCATACTATTTGTTGCAGGCCAGTGGAAGCAGTGCTGCGATCACCTCATGAAGATTGAAATGCCGAGCCCCAAGAAATCCATCGCAGCGAAGCAGGGATCACTATACCATGAAATAGGTAGTGTAACACACAGAGTGACACCTGCATCATATACTCACCATATGAAGACTTAAAGGACTTTACCTGAAGTTTAGTCTGAGCTCCTCTCCTGCTGGCAGGATCCCTGAACTCTGAAACGACCTACCAGAGGAGATCATTTCCTCCTCCTTCCTCATTTCATCTCACTTTTTAAAAGACACATTTTTATAATAATTTTTAATTTAATTTACATTTTACTTTAATTTGTTTGGATGTTTTATATTTGAATCGTGTGATATTATTACTGTCTTTAGTTTAAATGCTGCACTATGCTCACCAGCTATTTGCTAACTCTGTGAGCAATGTAATGCAGATTTTTAGAGATTTTGAAAAAAAAGTCTCTATTAG
>NW_019479839.1:0-928 GCF_002814215.2 Seriola lalandi dorsalis | reverse complement strand
AATGTATTTAACAACCATATCTCCTCCTGTGGACACCCTTAAGTGGAGGCGGCTGTATAAAAAGATAAAGAATGATAATATAGTTGTACACAAAATATATTTTCATAGAAGTCAGAATTATAACACACTATAATGTAGTTGTGTGCAGGCAATTTTAAGTGTTTATTAAACCATTTATTAAATGTGTATATAATGCTTATGAACACTTAATTGGAGGTGAGTGTTACCAGTATACTTTAAAACATACATTGCTCATTATCTATTATCCATGTACCGGTTATCCTTACCATCACCGGTGGGCGGCAGCAGTTTGTTCTGCTGCTCTCTCTTGGAAGAAGATGATGATGATGATGATGAGGACAGATTTGTAGTCTGTGCTTGAAACAGGATCGACAGTCGCTCATTTTCCATCAGCATCAACTTTGTGTTCAGGGCTTCAATTTCGTTCTCTCTCCGGCGAAGCTCGACCTGGACGAGGGCGAAGCCGTCCTCCCACAGTCTGCTGATTTCTAACACGGCCGCTTTAGCTAGCTTCTCCATGATCGAGGTTAACTTGCTCTGGAAAGCCACACAGTTGGCCATGTTGCCCCCCGCCGGTTTGGCACCTTTGCTGGCTGAAGCGACGTGGGCAGACATTAAACTAACTTTGTTATGTGGGGAGAAATCACACAGCAGCCGCAGTTTTAACGCTGTAATTTACATTACCGTTGCTGTTTAAGGCGAAAAACATGGAAGTGTAATACAATAGTAACAGGAAACGGGCGTGGTCACGTGACGGAGGATATACGGTGTTAGAGAAAGGACAAAATTTCTCAGCAGCAAAATCTGAATAAATAAATTATATATAAATCAAAAATGATCAGACTGAGAAGGCAAGAACGTCAATTATCTTTGGGTTGTAGTTTGTCAAATGTGAGTTTCCCAGAGC
>NW_019479838.1:0-928 GCF_002814215.2 Seriola lalandi dorsalis | reverse complement strand
AATACATGTGGACAAAGCAGAGAAGAGGAAAATGAAAAAAGGTTAATAGCAGTGTGTGATATTACTGATTTAATCAGTTCAGACTTTTAATAAGAACTCAAACCATTTCACCACTTTGCTGGAGTGAAAGCGGCCTTGAAATTAAATTGATATTTGCTGCCTCACACAGCAGGATAAACCTGGCATTTGCTGTGGCGTATGCTAATTTGTTATGGTCCAAGGGTGGTTGTTCAGTTGGCAACTTACTGACGGGGATAAGATACAGTAATACCATTTTTTTATTTTTTTTTTATTTTAAAAAGAAGCATAAATAAAACAGTCGGGAGCACTGATAAATATTTGAGCATATTATTAAAGGTGCTCCACCCTGATTGCAAGTCATGTAAAGAGAGAGGGCTGTCGGCAGGGTTATAGCAGTTTCATTATTCAGTTTGATTAAGTTGGCCTTATACTTTGCCTCCAATTTGTTCTATAGCCGACTGCTGCATATTACGTTTTTCATTCCGTTCACTCTTTTACCCTTGTTTTATTGTGAGAAAAAAAAAACTTGAATAACCTGTTTCATGTTATTTTGTTAATGAAAACTATGATGAAAAATATTTGTTGACAACCTTTTTCCACAACAAATATAAAACAAAAACTAAAAAGTGACCCGTGAAAACAAGATATACAACGGATTATAATTTTCAACAAAGGATAAAAACTGAACAATCATGTAAAAGACGGTGGAATAAACGAATAAACAAACGACTTGAATGTTGCCTTGCAGTCTCTGCGTGTGATATTAGCTAACGTTAGCAGTTGTTGTGAGAGAAATTATAGTACAGTACAGAACAGCTAAAATAAACCACAAAAACAAGCAGGCCAGCGGGCCAACATTTAAGCTAATGATAATATGCAACATGAAGGGTTGTAACATTGCTGTCAC
>NW_019479837.1:0-928 GCF_002814215.2 Seriola lalandi dorsalis | reverse complement strand
AATGCTACAACTGTCTTTGCTGTTCCTCCTTCAGAGGATTTACTGTAACTTACCAACAGCTTCCTGTTTACACCACACTACACATGCTCACTGTAGGTGATGGTCATGTGTAGTGTGGACGTAGTAGTCGTGTGGACGTAGTAGTCGTGTGGACGTAGTAGTCGTGTGGACGTAGTAGTCGTGTGGACGTAGTAGTCGTGTGGGCATCGCCTTAGTGAAAAAGGATTGAAATGTTTCCCAGCAGCACCTGGAGGTTGTCAGAGAAACTGTTGATGTGATCATGTGATCTTCTGTCTGCAGGTCTGGAGAACGTCACCGTGCAGCTGAACCTGGAGGCAGAGTTTCACTTCACACACCTCATCATGACCTTTAAGGTGAGTTCTACACAGGTACACACAGCAGGGGATTCTGGGTAGATGCACACTGATAGTTAGGGTTAGTCAGGGTTAGTTAGGGTTAGAAGCCAGTTCATCCTGCTGTCTGCTGGTCTGGCTCGACTCCAGAGTGTTTAACCTGCAGGAGCTCAGTGTTTATCATATTTAAAGACATAGTGACCTGGAACAGGAGGTTCTGTTCAGGTTCAGCTCAGGTTCTGTTCATGTTAAGCTCAGGTTGTGTTCAGTTTCTGTTTGGGTTCTGTTCACATTCTGTTCATATTCAGCTCAGGTTTGGTTCGGGTTCTGTTCAGGTTCTGTGTTGTTGATTCTCAGTGGGATCAGCAGAACTTCAACATGCTTTTCTCTCTTCAGACGTTTCGTCCTGCTGCCATGGTGATCGAGCGATCAGCTGACTTTGGGAAGACGTGGCAGGTTTATCGTTACTTCGCCTACGACTGTGAGACGTCCTTCCCCTACATTTCCCAGGGTCCAATGCAGAAGGTCGATGATGTCATCTGTGACTCGCGTTACTCCGACATCGAGCCGTCCAC
>NW_019479836.1:0-928 GCF_002814215.2 Seriola lalandi dorsalis | reverse complement strand
CACACACACACACACACACACACATACATACACACACACACCAGACAGCCTATTCTGCCGATGGCTGACACAGATACTGCAATGCAGAGAGAGATGAAGGGAGGGAGCGAGGAAGGGAGGGAGCTGGCGAACAAGTGAGCAGAGGGAGAAAAGCAACAAGAGGAGGAGAAGAGGGGATAGGAGTGTGACCAAAAAGGGGAAGAGGAGTTCGAATAAGGAGGTGAAAAGAGGAGAGCAGAGGAAGAGTTGGGGGAAACACATGAGAATGAAAAGCTAGAGGGAGGGGCTGACATATGACGAGGGAGGCGAGGAAGGTTCTGAATGGGTTTGTGTGGTAGAGAGACAGAAGGATGCTGGCATGAGAAGACTGATGCCAACACACAAAGCTAAAGCCACCAAGCAATTATGTTCGCTTAGTATAACGACTGGAAGAAGATCAGCTAACCTGAGTAAATATAAGAAAATACATCTACCACATTATATCTTGTTTGTCAAATAAGTAAAAGAAATGTAATTAAAATAAATATCAAAATTGGAAAATTACATTTTGTTGTTTGTCATTTTTGGACACAGAGAGTTCCCGTAATCTTGTACTCACTGTTTTACTCTTGGGTATATGTTACAAAATAATACTTAATTTGCATTTGTTTGCTAAGTTACTGAATAGTAATATGATGATAATAACAATATTATTTTTCTTAACAGTATATGCTTTCTGTATTGTTGTGTAGTATAGTTTGCCATTTTCCAGAAGTGTAGTGTTGTGTAGGTAGCTAACTACCTCCAATGAAGGATAGCTTGTAGCTAATCAACGTAGCTTCCTCAACGGATTGTCAAAAACCCTGGCTTGCTGTTTAAAGCACAGTATGAAGCACATTTAAGAACTGAAAAAAAACAAACTCATTATGTAAGCTGTGATAGCTGTGTG
>NW_019479835.1:0-928 GCF_002814215.2 Seriola lalandi dorsalis | reverse complement strand
TGAGAGAACAAACCTGGAACTAAGAGAACAAACCCGGACTGAGAGAACAAACCCGAAAATGAGAGAACAAACCTGGAACTAAGAGAACAAACCCGGACTGAGAGAACAAACCCGAAAATGAGAGAACAAACCCGGAACTGAGAGAACAAACCCAGACTGAGAGAACAAACCCAGACTGAGAGAACAAACCCGGAACTAAGAGAACAAACCCAGATTTAGAGAACGAACCCAGACTGAGAGAACAACAATTAAGTATGGATGCTGTTTGTAGCAGGTGTATTGTCATAGCACATAATACAGACTGCCAGAGTATTTCATCTGTTCACAGCAATTAAAATGTCAAAAAAAGATTTTTGCTTGATTTGTTGATTAAAATGATAATAATACAAACAGCACCTTAAATAAGAAGTTGTGTCACTAATACCCCCAGGGGAGGAATAAACTCTATATGTGCAGGCAGATATTTTTTAAGATGATTCTATTCTTGAAAAGTTTTCCATGTGAAACTCTGAGACGTTGCCTGAAACCACTGAGGATTAACAGAAGCTCTGTGTTCTTCAGGCTGAAGAAGAGATGTCCTGTTGTGAAGAAGCCGAGCGTCTCCTCTCCGAACAAAGGTGAGAAAACACAGAAACAGACTAAGCTGTACACAGATGAAGCGATAACAGACACAGGCCGGCTGTAATTTATGAGATATTTACAAAACCACAGAGATAAGCAGAACACTGTCCTTTATATTCACAAAGGGAAATCTTTGAGGCAAAGCACGGAGGTTCAGTGGCTTACAAAGAGTGAGATGTGTGATTCAACAATACTGTGCAGTGTTTGAGTTCGAGTTGCGAGCTGCACGGCATTTACTTGCTCTACCAAGAACATAGAAAACACACATCACACATCTTCTCTGTTTAGTGGAGCCAAGTCATTGATG
>NW_019479834.1:0-1024 GCF_002814215.2 Seriola lalandi dorsalis | reverse complement strand
TTTTACTGATGCTAAAGCTAAAAGGTATGGCATTAATATGATACACTGTATAATATCGGTTCCCCTTGCTTGGTTATCATACTGTGTGTGTGTGTGTGTGTGTGTGTGTGTGTGTGTGTGTGTGTGTGTGTGTGTGTGTGTGTGTGTGTGACCTGTCTGTCTGATGAGCTCCATGCAGCCATTGGGGGTGCAGGGGATGAAACAGTCGTTCAGATCACCACGACACAACTTCCCTGCATTGATACAACTCAGACTGTACACACACACACACACACACACACACACAGTTCTACATGAAGACATGATTCAGTCACTGTTAAAGGTCAAAGGTCAGATCAGGGAGCTGTGAACTCACCCGTCCACGTCCTTCTCTGGAGACACGGCGTTGGTGATGAGCTCAGTGGGGATGGGGTGAACGGAGTCCAGAGGGAGCTGGACGATCAGACCGTGGACCGACAGGTTCTCGTTGACAGACCTGATGCTCTGCAGGACCTGGGGCACGACAGGAAACAGGAAACAGTCAGAGCCGGGCGTTTCCTCTCTGCCACAGGTGTGGGAGAGACTGAAGAGGCGGGTTTGTCACCGACCTCGTCCTGCGTCACCGTGGTCGGTAGCCTCACGTGTTTCGCATCAATTCCAATCTGCAGACAAGAAGACAAGACTGGGTCAGAATAAACTAGAGTCCCAGTGTCCCCCTAAGACCTGAACCTTAACAGACCTCACTGATATCACCTGGTGACTGACAGCAGCTGCAGGGGCTCAGAATGATGGAAAGAGGAGTGTGGCAGGACTTTGTGACACATCACGTTACCTTGACAACACCAAACACTTTTGATTTTATATGTTTCACTTCCTGGAGCTCTGGCTCAGAGTAATCACAGTAACCTGTTAGTCACTAACAGGTTACTGTGATTCCACTAACAGTTAGTGGGACACTCTGTGCTGGTTAAATCTCTTAAACATGATGAACCTGATCAACATGATCAATGTGATGAACCTGATGAATGTGATGAACCTGATGAAT
>NW_019479833.1:0-928 GCF_002814215.2 Seriola lalandi dorsalis | reverse complement strand
CTCCAAACGACCGAAATAAATGACGTCAGTGTATGAAGGCCACACACACGAGAACAAAGTCGTATTAATCGAATAAAGTTGTAATTTTAGGTTAGGTGTTGTTTTAGAGGGTGAATATCAGAAGCTTTAAAATGTAGGAATGTAGAGCATTTATTATTATTCTATGCTGAGAGACAGAGTTTGATCCGCCTCTTGTTCTCAGCCTGTTTTAATATAATAAAGAGAGACAGACAGAGAAACAGAGACAGAAACTGAATCTTCTTTGTTTTATAATTTATCACATGTTGCACAAAAAAAAAAAAAGGAACCTCAGTGTGTGAGATTGAGAGAGGAAGAGGAAGAAAGAGTAATCTCTCAGATGACTGGTCATTTTACACATCACCGCTTTGTGTGTGTGGCTGCTTTTGATCTGTGTCGTTGACTTTGATGTGTGTGTGTGTCCTGCTCTGTTACTTTTGTACGTGTGTGTTGAATGTGAACTATCTGAACATTATACTGTTATTAAAAAAAAAGTCTGATGTTGATGCTGCTCTTCAACTTGAAACTGCTGGATGAACACAAACAGAACGGAGGCTGAAAATAAATCTGATGAAAACGCTTCAACCTGACAACAACAATATTTTTCCTGTTTGTTTTCTTCTCAGCATCTTTATTTATCTGGTTTTATTCACTTTTGTAACAGCTTCTACTGAGAATAACCCTCCGCTCCGACTCCAAAGACATACACATACAAATAAATAATACCTTTGCTTATATTGAACTTTCCTAATCAGAGTTACAAAGTGCTGCATGTCATTCCCCTGCTCTCTGTCCCTGCATTTTCTGTCTCTACTGTCCTGTCAAATAAAGGCAAAAAAATGTATTTTAGTTACTTTTATTTATTTTAATATCCTTTGTGCAACACTTTGTTCAACTCAAGCTGAGTTTA
>NW_019479832.1:0-928 GCF_002814215.2 Seriola lalandi dorsalis | reverse complement strand
CTGCTGCTGCTGCTGCTGCTGCCGCCGTTGCCTCAGATCTTTCGTCTTGCATTCTCCGACCGGTACAGGTGTGCAGATCAGCCGGCTGAAGCTGAACTGTTTCGCGGACCCCCCTCCAGTCTCCTCCCCGAGGTTGAGTTCGTTCAGAGTGGGAACTTCCAGTCCGATGCCTCCCAGCCCGTTTCCTCCATCGTAGGACTCGGCGCCGTGGAGGGCACCCAGCGGCCCGGCGTGTGCCACCGACCCGTGCTCCAGGGGCTGGAGCAGCGTCTCCGATGTCAGGGTGCCGTTGTCGCTGAGAGGCGCGGCGCGTTTCCGGGGATAAACACTGGCGATGATGCAGATGACCGCGCCGAGGAAGGCCAGAGTGCCCGCTCCCACAAGCACCACCACGAACTTCATTATGACTGTGGGGAGCGACGCAGAAGATTAGGCTTCAGAGAAAAGGCTGACATGCACGCAGCTCTGTTTCCGATCCTGAAAGAGGCTACCGAGAGCAGCACCCGCACAGCAGCCTGCATCACACCAACATAACCGCGACCTTTAATTCGATTAACTAAAGTAGTCTGACATCTCCGGTTAACAACACAGCGGTTACCTGTAAAAGAATGGGGGCACTTACATAGAGGAGATGTTTCCCAGAGGCGCTGCTGTTTTCCCCCTTACCGCCCTCTGCGCGTAATATCGGTGGCACCTCGCTGTCTGGACCAGAGATGCTGCCTCTCCGTCTCCGTGTTGCTAAGCTGCTCTTCTCCGTGCGTTACCATGGGGACCGCGGGAGAGGAGGAGCGAGGCTGTAGGCATGCGTCAGTCAGAGCAGAGGTGAGCCTCCAGCAGCAGTGTGAGCAACCGAGGCTGATGGATCAGTGTGTGTGTGTGTGTGTGTGTGTGTGTGTGTGTGTGTGTGTGTGTGTGTGTGTGTGTGTGT
>NW_019479831.1:0-928 GCF_002814215.2 Seriola lalandi dorsalis | reverse complement strand
TTCTCCAGTATCTTTTCGTATTTGTTCTCTCAGTGTTTGCTCCAGCCTTGTTGAGTTTACTGTGTTGGAGGTTTTATCGCCAGAATTTCGACTAGTTCCACAGACGGGTTCGGCCACTCTGAGAGGAAGTATTTGAGGATTTCATGTGTGTCTGTCTTGTCTTGGTTATAACATGTCTCGTTCGGACATACAGTGCCCACCTGACTTTGTATAGAGCTCTGTGGTTTTATAAAATCTCCATGAAGCCTTCATGGACCCTCTGTACATTGTTTATAGACGCTCTGTGATTGTGGCTCTGTTCTCAGTGCTGCTGGTGTTTTCTTTCTGGTTCTACATGACTGATTATATTACTCCATATTCTTTCTGTCTCTTTCTCCAATTTCAATATTGGTTTTTGTGTCTGTGGTGCTTTTGTGCTGTGATAAGCCCATATGATGCCAACAATGCTTTTATCTTTTCTATTTCTCTTGTAATAAAAAAGCTTTTTCATGCAATATATTCCAGGACTGCCGAGTTTTTTTTTATTTTAGAATGTTTCACCTTTTGAAAAATTTCAGATCTTTATATTTGATCATAGAAACATATTTTGTACGATGCACATTATGCACGGTTGACAAAATGATCTGCAGATGTACCTGACCTATATTCTGGAATGAATGTTAACTCTTCAACCTATTACGTTCATGTCGGGGACACACAGGGGCTGTATTGGACAGGATTGGTTTAGAAAACCAAAGGTGTGATAAAGAGTGATTGGTTAAATAAATGTTAATTATGTCTTTTATTGACTATATTTGTCCCTTTAAAGGGAGACTATGTGACTGCTGAGTTTTTACTGGGACTGTACCATTAGTTCCTGTTTTACAAAAGCAAGAAATATCAGACTTCTCAAAAGTATTTCATCTTATCATATTTAGGAAACATTTTA
>NW_019479830.1:0-928 GCF_002814215.2 Seriola lalandi dorsalis | reverse complement strand
CTGAAGGAAGAAGAGGAAAACCCTCCACCTCCCCCCATCCTACTCTCACGCACTGACCATTCCTTAACTTTTGCTCCAGCAACGTATAATTTGGAGGGACAGGTGAGATCTGATTTTAATTATGTGATTGTTTTACTAATCTAACAAGTCGCAAATAATCCAACGCAGTTTATATACTTTTCATCTTTCTCTTTGTACCTTTTTTTCTTTACAGGTGTGCTGGTACCAGCTTTGTGGCCGTGCAGCTGAGGGTATTAACCAGAAAGTCCGCCTTGGAGACTGCAGCCTGCCAGGAACTGGAAATATGGTACAATTGATTTCTTTCACAAAGAGTGTCAGTTGTAGTGGGACTTGACCTGATGTATGTTGTGATATAAGCCCTGACTTTGTCTGTTTCCAGGTACCAGCAGTATCTGGTGAGTGTGTACTGAGTGTGGAGGGGCTTGTTCCCAACCAGAAATATGTGTTTGCTGTTGCAGCCTACAACAGCCAGGGAAAGCTACTTGGAAACACCATAGGGGCGACAACATTCCCACTGCTGGCATCCATGCCTGTACCACTGCTTTCCACATGGGCTCACTTGGCTCAGGTACACAAGTCTCTACTTGGTACTAATATGTCACCTCACCACACCTATCACTTGTTAGGTTCAGGTGCTACTCCTGGGAAAGAACAGCAGAACCTTTGTCCAACACTTTCATTCTAACATATTTGTAAATCTTACCTCATTTGGGTGTAGGGTGGAATAGAGAGCCTTTAGGCATGATAATGATTAACACTGACTCACACAGCTGTGTTCACTATCAGGATATTGGACAAGGGAAAAGACATAGCACTGCAATACTGATACCCACAGAGCCAGAGAAAAATCAGGATTATGGATTATGACTTTTTTTGACTCCTTCTTCAGGCAGCATTTCAAACAGAA
>NW_019479829.1:0-929 GCF_002814215.2 Seriola lalandi dorsalis | reverse complement strand
CCACACATTTGATACTGATTTGATAATTAGAAATAATATTAGCTTCAGATATTAGCTTCAGATATTAGCTGCAGGCATCAGCTTCAGGCTCTGTTGTTTGGCGTCAGTCTGGTCTGAAGTGACACGGCTCCTCTGGTCCACGTAAGCGTCGGTAACGGTCCGTTTCCAGCACTTTAGGAAGCTGAAATGTCAAAGTTTCAGTCATGAATGTTCTTAACTGTGAGAGGAGAAGCTCTGCTGGTGTCTCTGTGAATAAATATGAAACAGCGACAGGTTTAGCGGCAGTTAGCAGCTGTCAGCAGCAGTTAGCAGCAGTTAGCAACTGTTAGCCGTGAGTCTGTTTCAGGTCCAGCTTCAGACTCGAACCCTTGACGTGTTTCAGTGTTGTCTCCTCCATGAACGTGGTTTTCTACATGTTGTCTTTGATCTTGTGGATTTTAACTCTGATTGTGGTTAATTAAAGTCCTCTTCACTTCATAGCCAAATGTATGTGGACACCTGGACATTAACAGTCATATGAACATGTCCTGCCTCCAGTAAGTGGCTGAGGTGTCCATACACTTTGGACCTTAAAGATGATGTGTCTTCCCCTCCTCTCCTTCCTCTCCAACAGTTTTTCAGGTTGCATTGGTTTATTGTGGCCTGTTTTCTCTCCAGATGACGAAGATGCTGCCGTTGTTTGTGGTCCTGGTTCTGTTTGGTCTGGGCTCAGGAGAGGAGGGAGCCCGTCTGCTGGCCTCTAAGTCCCTGCTGAACCGCTATGCCGTGGAGGGCCGTGATCTCACCCTGCAGTACAACATCTACAACGTGGGCTCCAGGTCAGGACGGAGTACTCTCCTCTAGCTGAAGCTGTGAATAATCTGTTATTTAATATAAGTGCTCCTTGTTCTGATCAGTGCAGCCATATTGTTCATCAATATTTACTTAGT
>NW_019479828.1:0-929 GCF_002814215.2 Seriola lalandi dorsalis | reverse complement strand
AGCCCCTAACTTCACCGGTCTAACTGTAATCACATCCGTCCCAGCTCTCCTCCAGCTCTGCATAAAAGAAAATACTTTTTTCTCCTTCAGATTTCATGCACTTAAACAGAACCATCTTTCTGGAGCTAATGTGAAAATCCTTCCCTAGCTGAACTTGAATATAGTTGAGCTGCATTATTGCTTTTTAGAGAAGCCGGGTGGGGGGATCTGTGCTCGCTGAATTCCACTTCAGTCACTGTATTGATTGTGCTTCCATGGACGTCGCCCCGGTAAAGTCAGAGAGTGTGGTGCCATTCATATCAACTGACGGATTAAGTGGGCAGCTGAAAGGACACGTATGAATTTTGTGTTTGTGCACTTGTGCCTTTTGTTGATATTGATTCTGCCTTGGCATGCATCCACACATGGCACCAGCGTGTTGTGTTTCAATCTTAATTAAGTCCTTTATCACACTCTAATGAGTTTACTGTCACACAAACCAGTCAAAGCAAACACTTAAATTGGTTTCTTAATTAAGAAAAAGCAGCACACGGGTAATCACTCTCCTTTTGTTTAGGCTTTCTTACTGCAGTGCAGCATTACAAAAAAAAAAATCTTCTCACTTCTTCTTCTCACTTCTTCTCACACATGTGCCGCTTGGTCTAATACATCACATTCACTTATTTCGCATGTTAAATTGAAGAAGATACGGTTTGGGCACAAGCTTATATTTAAGTATATTAGTGATCTAAACGGTTTGGTAAGGTAAGAGAACATGTACCAGCTGTCTCACAAAATCAGTTTGACTTGTAACATGTACACCAAGACTATTACTAATGATGCTGTGTTAAGAAGTAGATGAACAAGAGCTCATCCGATGTCAACATTCAACAACGATGCAGGATACCATACTACAGTCACTCTGCACAGATACTGTGGAATAAAAAATT
>NW_019479827.1:0-929 GCF_002814215.2 Seriola lalandi dorsalis | reverse complement strand
GTGTGTGTGTGTGTGTGTGTGTGTGTGTGTGTGTGTGTGTGTGTGTGTGTGTGTGTAGCCGCTGGCCGGGTGAGAAGAAGCATAAAAACAAGAATGTACAGAGGTGGGGGTGAGAGGTGAAGAGGTGAGGGATGAGATAAATGGTGCTGGAATAGAGGGGTGTTAAGGGTCTTCAGATAGTGGGTGTTGTATATGTTGTACAAATTGTAAAGCCCTTGAGGAAAATAATTTGTGACTTTGAGCCATATGAATAAAAATCACTTCACTTGAAACATTTGACTGCAATTTCCATTTCATCTTGATGTTCTATACTTTGGCTAGATGTTTCACAACAGGACATCAACAAAAATCATTTCTGCCAGAAATGTCAGGGGATGCAGAAGTGAGGATTACTGGGTCTGGGGCAACAAGTATGTAGAGTTATGCAGGTGGAGGAAAGCAGGGGAGACTTGTTGCCTGGACTGGTATACACTTGCACTGCATCCTCTTCTCTGCCACTGTCTTTAAAGTGTATTGAACTATAACACTGTAAAATGCCCCCCTGAGAGTGTGTTCACCCATGTTTCCATATAAATATGTGGGGGCAACAATAATACCTTAAGGATTCTTTCTTAAGAGGTGAAGAAGACAAAGAGGTGACGATTGAAGGTGGTGATGAATGAAGAAGTCTATGTAGAGAAGAATGCAGGAGACAAAAGAGGGGTTGTGTTGAAAAATAAAACGACAGCATGATGTACAAAGAGTAGGTGCCATGACAGGGGGCCCAATAACTGATGGCAATCAATCACAGTAGATAACTTACAGGTGGAATGGTTAACCATGTCCGGACAGACAAGGCGAGAGGAGGAAAGAAAGACAGGCAGACCACAAGACGAAATCACAAAAAAAAAAAGAAAAAAAAAAAAAAAAAAAAAGGGCCAAAAAAAAAA
>NW_019479826.1:0-929 GCF_002814215.2 Seriola lalandi dorsalis | reverse complement strand
TTTTTTTTTTTTTTTTCCCTTCACCTCCTCCTTCAAGGACATTTTTCTGGGGCATCTTTGTAGGGCAGCTAGGTGTAATGAGCACTGCTGATTGCCACATGCACTCCAAATAAGGCAGAGGAAAAAACACAGCACTGTAAATACATGGACTGGTTCCTGTGCTCCTTGTTGATGTGGTACTCGTGTATCAGAATCACAGTAATTGAGTGTGCTGAATGTGGGTTTGTTGTTGTGACTGGGGTTTAGAATAAATTAAGAAATTATTGTAATGAGGTTGAAAAAAAATGATGAGATGGGCGTGATGCTGGAGAGATGGAGGAGAGGAGAAGAGTCTGTTAGAGAGAACGAGGGGTTCTCTCTCAGAGTTGCGGTTGGTTGCAGATTGACTCACACAGCTGAATCCTCTTTCAGACACTTTTGTGTGTGTGTGAGTGTGTGAGAGAGGGAGAGAGAGAGAGAGGGGGAGAGAGGGGGAGTCAAGAGGCAGAGACAGAGAGAGAGAGCGAAAGAGGGAGAGCGAGCTCCATGGAAACAGCTGCAGCAACACAAAATGGAGTTTGTTAGCACACTACCCAAGCTTTGTACCTTTTCCATCCATCTCTCTGACATAGCCGATTTCCCTCCTCACACATTTTTTTACATTTAGAGTGGTTGTGTACCAACTACAAACCCTTTGAATATAAAATGAAATTTCCATCTCGTTGTTTGCATTTGTTTTCATTTGTTTCCATCAGAATCGTTGGTAGCTGTTAACATAAAAGAAAAGTTTTGGGGTTATTCTGCATGTTTCTTGCTGTCAAAAAGAAAATCCCAAGACAAGACCAAGAGCAACTGTTTTTAAGAGTGCTTCTCAATACTTTCTGACTAACCTTTCCTGTCTGTGGCACTCAGCCTGAAGGCCATTGATCCCACCTGAAGACATACTGTAA
>NW_019479825.1:0-929 GCF_002814215.2 Seriola lalandi dorsalis | reverse complement strand
CACACACACACACACATGCACAGACAGGCCTACAGACAGATGACAAATTAAAAGAAAAAATAGTGGGGAAACAGAACGTCAATGCCCCTATCCATACTGCATGAGGGGTCACTGATGTGAATCTTATGCTATGGCAGGTTTGTGCTCTCAGGGCCAGAAATGCAAGCAGTGTTTGACCAGTTAAAGCTAAAAACAGACTTCAATTAATGATACTAAAGTGAAGTGATGTCTCTCCTTACATCTGATCTCAGAGCAGCTTCTTTCTCATAAAGGATCTGATGCCTGTTTCATTCATCATATAATTTACTGCCCTCCTGTGGTCGCAGCAGGGTATTGTCCCAAGCAGAGTGACTAGCGCTTTTCTTTTGGAGATTTGCGCATTGAGGATAATCCTGGATCTGTGATGAGTGACTAGCTATAGCCAAAGTGAGCTTGTCAAGCTGTGCTTGACTCAGCTTCTACTGTTCTGAGATCACTTATGATATTGTAGCATTACACACATAGCACAGATGTGTGTGGAAACTCAACTTGTGCATTAAGCGTTAAGAGGCAGCAGCAGCAATTAAACGAGGCAATTACACAGATTTATCATCTCTGTGTGAGATCTGCTGTAAGTTTGAGACAGAATGTTGTTACAGGAGTAGAGCAGCTGCTTTCAGGAATAGATCAGTACATAGGTTGTGTGCATGATGGGTGAGAGAGAGAGAGACAGAGAGATAGAGAAAGAGAGTGGTGAGGCTGGCGACAGAATAGCGTTAGCTTGTTAGTTAGCAGTTAGCAGTGTAGCTGTGAACGTACAGTGTGATGTATGTGAACTTTAGGCTGTTTGTCAGTAAATAAATGCTACAACTCCTCAAGACCCAAGTCGTCACCCTGAGCTTCAACTACAGTCCAGACTCTGAGCCAGGAAGATTAACAACACTGAGACA
>NW_019479824.1:0-929 GCF_002814215.2 Seriola lalandi dorsalis | reverse complement strand
TTGGTGGTGTGTCAGCAGAGTTCCTCACCCAAACAGGTCATGAAAAAAAGACTCTTGACTGCTGCCTTTTTACCACAGTGGCCACTCGGCCTGCAGCCACACGGTTAGCTGCTATTAAAAACACTCTCCACAAACCCAAAGTGAAAGAAATATTTCAGTGCGTCACTCACAAAATAAAAGCATTTCTCAAATTTTATGAGATGGCCCTGCCTACAGAAGTGTAATCAGTTACAGTATATCTTTTTTATATAGTTTTGGTTGGTTCTATGCAGGTTTTGAGACATCTGTGTCCAATGATGGAAGTATTTAGGTCCTTTACTTAAATAAAAGTCGCAATACCACAATATAAAAATAATCTATCGCCACTAAAGGCCCTGCATTCATAAATGAAGTTGATGTACAGACGTATCGTAACAATGCAGTCAAAGTAAAACTACTTAGTATTCAGAAAACGTATTATGTCATTAAATATTCTATTATTGGTTAATTATTAATGACTCTTCAATATGTTAACCCTAACCCTATGCAGTTTGATCATTTGGTTTATAACAACATAACATATTTTATGATGATAAGATGATATTGAGTTGATCTTTGTAAATAAAGAGTAACTTTTATCTAAATCTGGTAAATACATATAGTGGTGTAAAAACTATCATGTTAATCTCTGAAATGTTGTTAAGTAGAAGTATAAAGTATGTAATGGTAGTATAAATGGTAAAGTACAAGTACTTCAAAAATTGTGCCTAAGTACAGTATTTGAGTATTTGCTGTGTACATTCATAAGTATGTATGTGGCCTTATTTAAACCTGATGACTATGTATCCGTTTGTGTGCGTGCGTGCGTGTGCGTGTTTGTGTGTGTGTTTGCATGTGCGTGTGTGTGTGTGTGTATGTATTTGTTATGATGATCAAACTGTCGCTTCTGC
>NW_019479823.1:0-929 GCF_002814215.2 Seriola lalandi dorsalis | reverse complement strand
TTATCATTCTCTGTTATAACAGACTGTCACACAGAGCAGTAGATTTTTAAAGATAATAGTATTCTAATTGATTTTTACTTTGATTTTGTTTTTAAATTTTCACTCATAAAAAATGTATTCATACTGCAGCTCTGTTGACAGTAATCAGGGTCCTCTGGTGGGGGAGGTGATAATAGACAGTGAAAAGAAGACACATCATCCCCTCTCTCTCTCTCCCCATCTGATGTTAAAATCACCAAATAATTGATATGTTTTCAATATTCAGAATAACCATCATTAAATTTCATGTTTTGAAAATTAAAAAAACAAATGAGCCATAACCTCATCTCCCAGCAGATGATTTTATTTCACTTGAAGCCATCACCAGGGTAATGTGGAAAGTTGCAATTTGAATTTATTGCTGCACAATACAGGATGTAAAGTAGGGAAGTCGTTTTGATGTTAACCCCTCGCTGAGGAGAAAACAGTTTTACATGTGAGCAGCAGCCACATCAGAGAAATGTACCTGAATGAACTCCTGAATGTCTGAGCGAGTACCTGTGAAACAGAGCTTCCCTTTTCATCCCTACAGTAGAGTTCAGCCCGGAGAGCTGGAGTCATACAGGCACAACGGAGACATATGTTTCTGTCAGACAGTGTTAGGCTTGATTCTCATGGAGCACAGACGCCATTAGAAATAGATGTCACAACATTCCTGGATGAATCGGCCGAGGCTGCAACAATCTGCTGACTTCCATCCGTCAGCGGCCGGTGGAAACAGGGCGCAGCACAGACACACTGTACACGCCTCAGTTCATTCCTCCAGGCGTTTCATTGGAGGTCTTGATTTTACCTTTTCTGTTCCTGCTTTACATGCTTGACTCGTTCCTTTCAACGCTGGCGTTAAGTCTTACCTGCCTTTTTTTTTTTTTTTTTTTTTTAATTTTCCT
>NW_019479822.1:0-929 GCF_002814215.2 Seriola lalandi dorsalis | reverse complement strand
CCCGCGCTATCTCTCCCTCCTTTTAGCTCCACTCTCCCTCGCATTACCTCCCAATGTCTTGCAGGTTGCCCCCACCCCCCTACCCTCCCCTTCTCCTCCCCAACAGCCCCACCCGCTCACTTCCTCCTCTTCTGCAAGCCTGCGCTGCTCCACCCCTCCACCCTACTTGGTCCCGATGAGCCATTGTGAGATTCAAGCAGATGGATGGGGAACAAAGGGGTGAGTGGGGGGCCCCCTCTGCCTGTCCCCCTTGTATCACTGCCAACCAGGCTCTGGGTAATCTTCTCAAGCTTTCACGGCAGAGCAATGAATAACCTCAGCCTTCTCTCTGAGACCCAGGCTCCGCCGCAGCCACCCCCCTCTTATCTCACCCTCTGCAGACTCGCCAGGGCCGGCTGCTCCCCGGATAGCATCTCTCACCCTCGCTTTCTACTCACTGTCTCTGCCCTCCACACCCAATCAGGTTTTTTTTTGTTTCTAGGGGCGTGTTACAAGGCCCGGAGATTAATTGGGGCTGTGGCTGGATGACATCTGGTCCTAGCCTCATAAAAGTCTGGGTCCTTGAGGTCTGCTGGGTTTATAATGAAGTGTATATAAGTTAATTTTCTCATCAACAGAGCGTTAATCAGAGCTTCTTCAATGGCCATTTCAACACTTATGTGGGGATCCTTCAGAAAACTGTCTGGTAAATTTGATTACCGGGACACAAAAAGAAAACTGTACTTCTAATAAAAATCTTTTAACCTGTTTACCAGTCGCACTTTAACTTTAATGTCTGGAGATATTTTACTCATAGTCAAGAAATCCCATGAAAATCTCTCACTGTTGCACAGATTGACATATTCCTTCATTATTAGTATTTTCACAGTCCCCCAAAAAATCTATATTTATTGCTGTTTGAGTGACATTTGGTAAAAAAAAAAAAAAAA
>NW_019479821.1:0-929 GCF_002814215.2 Seriola lalandi dorsalis | reverse complement strand
AAAAAAAAAAAAAAAAAAAAGTTCTAACAAACTAAAACATCATTAATGGAAATTTATTGTGGGCAAATAATTTTACACATCGTGTAGGAGCCATGTATGATTTCAGAGAAGATGTATTTGTAGGTTTGTGATGGTTTATATTTTGGTGTTGTTATTCATTAGTCTTTGTGATATATCAGTTATTAATGTCATTTATTATTGCACGATTGAGAGCTGGATCACATGGACACTGGTGGCGACATTCGTAGTTGATACAAGCACCTGTCCACCTGTGTGTGTATTTTGCACTGGCAGTGAATTTTTCTTTGGAAATGTGAGACAAAGCAAACCAGACCCGACCTCGGCCTTTCAGCGACTTTCAGCCTGTTTCATGAAGTCACTACAGAGCATATTGATGAATTATTTTTTTAATTATTCATTCATTCATGGGGTATATTCTGTATAATTTCTCATAAAAAATATTTACGTCACATTGTCTTATTATTGTCCAGTATAGACTTCTGTAGCTTCATAGCTTTTCCATTCCAAATAAACAAGAATTTGTCTCGGGCGCTTCTGGGAGTTTTACAGGACGCAGGGACAACATGGACATCACAAGGACAAAAGGACTTCCCATACAGTACAAGGGAAGAGCATGAGACATACGATACCCTAAACTTTAACACAATAAACATCGACCTTTAGGACAAGGGTGACGCAGAGGACATGGAGGAGGAGGAGGAGGAGGAGGAGGCAGTGCGAAGGCCTCCTACAGGACACTAACACTTCTCAGAGGTGGAAGATAACCATGTTACCAGTGTGTTGGCATTTAGAAGGTAATTGTACTGAGTCTTAAATCTCTCCTGAAGGGCAGGGTCACGCACAGCGCAGGGAGTAACCGGGAATAATGGAGCCAGGAGCAGACACTCTTCAAAGTGTTAAAAACCTGT
>NW_019479820.1:0-929 GCF_002814215.2 Seriola lalandi dorsalis | reverse complement strand
TCAGTTAGGCAGCTCATTTACAGTTTGAGTCCAGTGCAGGAATGGTGTACTCTTCCACTAACAAAAAAAAAAACAAAACAACTACAATATAGGGGATAATTACAAAATGTAAATATATTGAATGGCTGTTGGTTAAGAAATGCTCACCATAGTTAGTATCAGAAACAGGGGACTTGATTGATAACTTTAAGGTGTATTCTGTGTATAAGGTCTGAGCCTAAATGCCAATTGTTATCTGCTAGACACATACTTAATTTAAATTTGATATAAATTACTATTCTACATGATCTATAGAAATCCTGGAAAGAGGCAAATGGCTAGTAATTGGCACAGGAGCCAGGAGAAGGGAAAGCTTTAAGTGCAAACATATGTAGCACAAAGTAGTGCAATGCATGCTGCTACACCACAGATTTGTGTGTGTGTGTGTGTGTGTGTGTGTGTGTGTGAGAAGTCGAAGGACATGGTGTCAGTGATACAATGCAGTCTCAGATCCTGGTGAACTTCTTACTGGCCAGAATGCAATTTTAGATTTCATTGTTCTGCACTGCTGCTTGTGAGTGATTACAGGCCTGATTGAAATTAATCTGTGTCACTGGCTCTGTCTAAACTTGAGGTTTGCTGACATCTGGGCAGTGGCCATTTTAAACAAACTTCCAGTGTACCAAAATGCACAAGTCATTATCCTAAATGCAACACATTAAATATAGCAGATAATCAACAGATAAAGCAGATCTTTGGTACTAACATCAACACACGAGTCTGCACACACGACTGCATAATCAGATGACATAATCTAATGAGATTCAATTCAATTCATTTTGTGGATTATTGTGAGAGTTCCTCCGCTCAGACAGGGAGGTAGAACTGAAAAACAGCATTTTGTTTTCTGATCAGCATCTACTCTTTGGTTAAAAATTCTTTTTAAGTTT
>NW_019479819.1:0-929 GCF_002814215.2 Seriola lalandi dorsalis | reverse complement strand
GAGCTTCGCTTAATGGCTGGTTTGAGAATTTCTGAAACTGTATTTTTACACACAACAGTCTTTAGAGTTTTTACTCATAAAGGAACCGAAAACGAAAAAACAAACAAACATCCAGTCAGCAGCAGGTCTGTGAGACAGAAACACCTCGTTGATGAGAGGTCTGAGGAAAATGGACAGACTGGTTGCAGCTGACAGAAAGGCTGTGGTCACTCAGATAACCACTCTTTACAGCTGTGGTGAACAGAAAAACCTTGGAGGTGGATGAGCTACAACAGCAGAAGACCAAGTCAGTTTCCACGCCTGTCAGCCAAGAACAGAAACTTGAGGCTGCAGCGGACACAGACTCACCAACACTAGATAGAGAACGACTGGACAAAACATAGCCTGGCCTGATGGATCCAGATTCTGAAGGGTAGCATCAGAATTTGGCATCATCAGCATGAATGCATGGATTATTTCTCATAACTGGCATCTTTGACTGCTGGTGGTTTAATGGTGTGAGGAATGTTTTCTTGGCACACTCTGGGCCCTTAATACCAATCAATCATGGACTGAATGCAACAGCCTATCTGAGTATTGTTGCTGACCATGTGCATCCCTTTATGGCCGCAGTTTAATGGCTACTTCTAGCAGGATAACGCCCCGTGTCACAAAGCAAAGGTCGTCTCAAACTGCTTTCATGGCCGTGACAGTGAGTTCAGTGAACGTCAGTCTGACTCCAGTAGAAGACCTTTGGGATGTGGTAGAACAGGAGAGCGGCAGCTTCAATGTGCAGCTGACAAATCTGCAGAGATTATGGGATGCAGTCATGTCGACATGGAGCAGCGTCTCAGAGGAAAGTTTCCAACATTTTGTGGAATCAATGAAACTGAAGAGCAAAGGGAGGCTATACCCTGCATTTGTATGGTGTTCCTAACAAAGTGCTCAGT
>NW_019479818.1:0-930 GCF_002814215.2 Seriola lalandi dorsalis | reverse complement strand
GAGATGCAGCATCTGATCGAACCCTCTCTGCCAGCAGGATAAAATCTGCCCCTCCTTCATCAACACCACTGTGGTGCCGTTGAGCAAGGCCTTTAACACCAGCCGCTGCAACAGAGCATCAATAAATAAATGTTGTGTCGTAATATTTGTGTCTTACTGCAGTCGATTGTGGTGACTTCAAGGGCTTAGTGCAGTTCAATCTACTTCTAATGTATAGAAACAGTTTCTATTTTTCATTGATCAGTACCAGGTGATGAAAATGACTTCCTGGCAGTTTACAGTTTAGATTTGATTATTAAATAGGAGTCATTTTCTGCATGTAAGTGTAACTTGAGCTGCAGTATGTAGATGTTGATTCCACTGTCAACACTGTCATTAATACTACAGAAGACACTGTAAACAACCTTTGAGTAAAGTTAGTGGAAGACTTCAGTAAAATGACAGTAAATCAATGAGGCTTCTGGTGGCTGCACCATCGTTAGTCCACAGGTGATGCTGCGGTCAGGTGATGCTGCGGTCAGGTGACGACCGACATCCATATAAAGACTAGAATCACGTCCTCCAGGTTCCATCCTTGTTCATCCAGAGTCAGAAAGTAGAAAATATTCAACATTTCTGTGACATTTTGTCAAAATTGCTGTGAAGTCTTGAGTAATGTCTAAAAAGTGTTTTGTGAGGTCACTGACCTTTGACCTTTGACCACCAAAATCAATCATCCTTGAGTCTAGGTGAATGCTTGTGCCAAATTTGAAGAAGTTCCTTCGAGGCGTTCCTGAGATATCGTGTCCATGAGAAGTGTACAGAGTTTGTACCTGTACGGAGCGTGTACCTGTACGGAGCGTGTACCTGTACGGAGCGTGTACCTGTACAGAGAGTGTACAGAGCGTGTACCTGTACAGAGAGTGTACCTGTACAGAGAGTGTACAGAGC
>NW_019479817.1:0-930 GCF_002814215.2 Seriola lalandi dorsalis | reverse complement strand
AGACACAGAAAATGAAGAGCGAGAAAAGGAAACCGTTTTCCCTTTCTTGAAAGCCATTTTCAGTGGCTGCTTAATGATAATAACTTGGAATAGTTTCAGTCTGTTCTTCTTATCTTCTTATATGTGGATTCATTACAGTTCAGATCTGATCAAATGACTAGTTTGACCTCTAGGAAGGGCTTAACTGAGATTATTTTGACCAGCTTTGCTATTCCAAGGCAACCCAAAATCAGATACCACAAAGTATCAGTTAATGTGTCTCAACCTTGGATTTTGGATAGTGGAATAAATGTTAAATGCACTAATACTGTACCTTACAAAGGTTTAAGCGCTTCATTTACGTAATATTTTTTATTTATGTGTTGTATGCTTGTATTTCTTTGTAATTTCATTTATTTTATTAGTGCAAAGGACAGAACATAAACTCATACAGACAGGAAAAAGGTGCACAAACACCATAAACCATGATGCTTCATTCAAACACAAACATGATGAAACAAAATAAAATGGGACCCAATGAGAATTAAACAAGTCAGTTGAATTTGTGGTTATTGCCTTTAATCATTCCATTGTAATGTGTTCAGATAGTTGGTGAAGACATTGGGATACTGAGAGGTTGTGTCTACTTTTTCAATTGAGTACAATGGTTTTCTTGGCGATTATGTGGACAATCAAGTGGCTGGGTGGTGATTCAACTGAAGACAAAATAGTGACAACAAGATATTGTTCAATATCCAGCCATGGGTACTGTAACTGCTGTTCCTCTTCTAGACATTTTGTTGGATTTTGACACCGTGCAAGATCAGTTGCAATGTTCAAATCTGAAATTTGAAGCTAATTACAGGAAGTTAAGATAATGAATGATGGAATGAGAGAGCGCATGAACAGGAACAACAAAAGAAAAGATAAGAATCTACAATCAGATGACAA
>NW_019479816.1:0-930 GCF_002814215.2 Seriola lalandi dorsalis | reverse complement strand
GGAAATAATATGTGAATCTGTGAAAACAGCTCCTGACGTCGTTACTGCAGAAACAGACAGCTGTTAAGTATTACAGATATCTGAAATGATGAAAAGCTCAAACGGACAAAAACATCATTCTGAGCGCTTCCAAGAGGTTGAAAGGAGACTTTATGAATATGTGACAGACAAGCTACACAAATGTGAGATTTACATCCTGTTTACTATTTGATGTTTCAGTTGTGGGATAAAAGGGTTCAGAGATGGATAAAATCTTCTCTTTGGATTAAAAGTATCTCAGGGAAACTTCCCCAACAGAACCAAGTGTGAACATTTGTTGTATCTTCAAAAACAGGTGTTGGAAAAGGGAGGGTCCTCTGATAATCAGGGTGACCTTATATTAGGGCCAACACAGCAAAATGTTTACCATGTTCACTATCTAAAACTAACATGTTAGCACGCTAACATTTCCTAACATTTCCTAATCAGGAATGTCAGTAGTTTTTGATGTATTTGGTCATAAACTGGACACTTTTTATGAAGATGCATGTCTGTACAAAAATTCATGGCAAGCCATCAACAGCTGATGAGATATTTCCCTCTGGTTCAAAGTGGTGGACTGATTGATCAACATTACCATCTCTAGTGCCACACCACTAGCATGGCTAGTAATGCTACAACTAATCTACTAACTATTGCTGGGCGATAAAAAGACCTTGATAACTATTACAAAAAAATTAAAAAATTCCCACAATAACGATGATCAACTGATGAATACGTTTTTTTATTAATGTATCTGCTCTACATTTGGATCAATCGGCATTTGTGTTACAACGGATGGCAAAATGGTGGCAAAGAGAGGTCACACAACCTCATCTCCCAGGTTTGGAAATGTTATAGTTTTCTAAAGCTGCATGAATAGTGCAGTGACATCTGTTGCAAGATATGCAG
>NW_019479815.1:0-930 GCF_002814215.2 Seriola lalandi dorsalis | reverse complement strand
GATAGACTAGTGATTTGTCCAGGGTTTTCCCTGCCCTCACCCAATGTTAGCTGGGATTGGCTCCAGCCCCCCCCCAACCCAATAAGGATAATGGATGGATAGATGCTCCCCTAAACCCATTGTATACTACTTGCCCAGCACCAAATGGCAGACAAAGTTAGCAACTACCAACTAGCCTAGCCAATAAACAGAGTGGAGCATTTAGCAGCGAAATAGCCTGATATTCCCCTCAGGAGGTTGTTCAAGGTATGTTTGCTGGATGTGCAACACATAGCTGTTTGCTAACAAGTTTATCATATGAACTTTACAAGTTGATAATATGCCAATGTTGTGTTTACAGCTTCTTTATGCTGTTCCCTAGGTGCCACAAATCTGTTCATTTAAACATCAGTTTAAGCATCACAAGTGAAAGTCTCATTATCTGAAATGGTCTTTTGAGATTTAATGTAGATAGCCCAGGGGGTGCTACAGTATGTCAGACTACAACAACAGAATACATTAAAATCCTAGTAGTATACTTTAAAGTAGTTTATCGGGAAGGGTTGTGAATACACTCCACCCTTGTGAGATATGTGGTACTGTGCAGATTATACAAACTCAATATTTATGGGATGTTTTCCTGAGATGATAGTTCTGAAAATAAAGGGAACAAATATGTGGAGTATGAGTTTTCAATGAAGCCAAAAAAACATTGCTTGCATCAATATGTTGTTATACATCACATAAAGGGAATTTGAGACATTATGATTTAGCTGCCATTACTGTTATTATTACTAAATGGGACTGTTGCACTGGATTAGAATGAAACATTTCAAAGTGACCTAAGAGCAGACAGACATAGTATAGGGTGTATCAATTCAATTTCCTTCTAATTCTTCAATATCCACAACACTCCTCAGATCAGAATTCAGAGGTGTGTATATGCATAGA
>NW_019479814.1:0-930 GCF_002814215.2 Seriola lalandi dorsalis | reverse complement strand
CAGCTTCCTGAACACCTGAGATCTGCGCCGACTGTCAGCTCATTTAAATCAGGGCTTTAAACATCAGAGTTTACTTCAGCTAATCATTAAATTACATTATTTTTAATCTTGTGTAATGTTTGTATTTGCTTGTTTTAATGTCTTTTATCATTGCAGCACTTCTTTTAAAATGATGCCTGATTTTAAGCAATCGTTATGACTTATTGAAATATTTTTATTTATCTATTTTTAAATTGCTTTTAAATGCTGTTTTTATCTTAATGTTGGATGTTGATGTTCGAGAGTAAACAGTCAAAATCTTTTGCATGAAACTCTCACCACCTTTTGAAAAGTGGGTTTAACCCATTGTGCTCCTTTGCAGCCTGAATTCATGGCGTTCACTTTTGATTTCAGTTTTGACCCAGTAAAAAAAAAATAAAATCTAAATCTCCACTGTTTTAAACCCTGATCTGTCTGTGCTGCTGTTCTTCGCAGACATCAGAGCGTCTGTCCGAGCAGGTAGATTCTGGGTGGGGCACGGCTTTAAAGGAAAATACGGCTGTTGCTGTTACATATAAAACACTTTGTTCAGTGAACTCCAGGAATGACTTTGTGTGTTTAACTTAAACTGGATTTACAGTCGACACAAGGGGAGTCCGGGTGTAGGAGTCCAGGTGGAGGAGTCCGGGTGTAGGAGTCTGGGTGTAGGAGTCCAGGTGGAGGAGTCCGGGTGTAGGAGTCCGGGTGTAGGAGTCCGGGTGTAGGAGTCTTGGTGTAGGAGTCCAGGTGTAGGAGTCCGGGTGTAGGAGTCTTGGTGTAGGAGTCCTGGTGTAGGAGTCCAGGTGTAGGAGTCCGGGTGTAGGAGTCTTGGTGTAGGAGTCCGGGTGTAGGAGTCCAGGTGTAGGAGTCCGGGTGTAGGAGTCCGGGTGTAGGAGTCTGGGTGTAGGAGTC
>NW_019479813.1:2533-3141 GCF_002814215.2 Seriola lalandi dorsalis | reverse complement strand
CGGAAAAGATAGAGTTTCAAAAATTACCTGCACTCCTCTTTCTGCCGTGACTGTAATCGTGGCCTCGTCCCAAAAATGCCCCAGAGGAAGGATTTCACTTCAGTCAGTTTTTTATGCCTCCATTATTTTTTGGACACGATAGCTCAGTAACGCCTTGGTGCAACTCAAATTTGGCACAAACATTCACTTGGACTCAAGAATGAAATGAGTATATTTTGGTGGTCAAAGGTCAATGTCAGTGTGACCTCACAAAACACTTATTTTTGCCGTTACTCAAGACTTCACACAGCAGCTATGAGAAAAATTTCACACAAATGGTTCATATTTTCTCTGACTGGATAAACAGGGATGAAACCTGAAACTAGTCTGAGTGGAGGAGGCAGACGACCACCAGGAGGAGGTGATTCTAGTTTTATTACTTTCTTCTCATCTGTGATGAGTTCATGGCAACACTTCCTGATGCTGAACATAAACATACATTCCTGTAAATTACAAGGTCACTTATGCTCTTAAAGGAGATTAATGCTCGGCTTTAAATCCAGATGTGTTTGTAAGATAAAGTGTGTGTCATCAGGTCAGACAGTGTGACAGAAATAGTCTGATGATGA
>NW_019479813.1:0-930 GCF_002814215.2 Seriola lalandi dorsalis | reverse complement strand
GAGAGTCGGCCATTAACATACCTTGGTGGTCTGCCCGAGTAAAGTCTAAATGTGGGAAACCTCACTGTCACCCCTTCAGAACATCATGTCAAACAAAGTGAGTCACTCCAGCTGCACTGTGACAGAGCTATCCAGAAACTACCTCAGATTACTGTGGTTAGCAGTGTGTGCGTTCAGGTAATGATGCTGTTTGTGCGACAGTAATTGTGTGCACAGTGGTTCAAGGTGACAGAGGCGCAGTCTGAGCAAGTTTGGAAGCAGAAGCTTCTGCTAAAAGCTTCCTGGCAGCCTTGCTGTCTGAGGGCGGAGGGTGGGCTACACTAAAGGTTGTGCCTTATTCTGGTTCCTGGCAAAGTAATCGGAGCCAAGAACACATTTCCTGCCAATTGGACACATGGCCTTCAAATACAGTTCAAATAAAATATCCAAGACTCGCATTCAGGTTCTGTTGAGGGGCATGTGTGGATAAGTTTTCTGGGCACCAGCGTAAGCCAGGAGTATATTTTTCATCACCAAGGAAAACATGATGCCAGGTATACTTTTCAATATGAGCACTTCTCATTGTTTTGCTCCAGGGCACTTGGAGAGAACGAGAGACAAATGCTGGCACGGGGAAGCAGACCTCACATTGCTTCTCTTATGAGTTCACTTTTTTTCCTTTTCTCCCTCAAGGTGTCTTAGGATGGAAAATCGTATCCCTCTTATTTTACTAGGACGCCAAACACTGAAAAGCTCACACACATGCACAGCCCTGACAGCACACACTCTTTCTTCAGCACTAACAAAACACAGACTGCTGTCCCTCACACTAACAGGAGCGGTTGGACTTTATTGCTGGCGGATGAAAGTGTGTGTCACATGTAAGACTGCTGACTAATGGCATTAGTGTCTTTGGGCAGATACAGCAAAGATAACTATGAACAATGAGCT
>NW_019479812.1:0-930 GCF_002814215.2 Seriola lalandi dorsalis | reverse complement strand
TGTGTGTGTGTGTGTGTGTGTGTGTGTGTGTGTGTGAGAGAGAGAGAGAGATATCAAGAGCTTAGAGATTGCTTACAGGCAAATTGATAAAGCAGGATCAAAGGAGGCTGCAGGAACCAATTCCCTATATGAGCAGATAATGTTACAGATCAACATTTGTTTATTCTGCAGGGCCTCAGATCAGCTGTTTCCCTCCCAGCAATTTCACTATTAAGCAGGCCAGCTACGTTGACACATACTGCTGGGACTCTCTCATGCATCACGAATTTGACAGCGATGGGAACTTTGAGGAGCGCTCTCTCTGGGTTCACAAAGTAAGTCGAGAGATTCTGATCAGGCTTTCTTGACCTGTTATTGTCACATGTAAGTGGTTGTCAGACAAACTGCTGAAACATTTTTATCCTTATTGTGATTTGCAAGACTTCAGTTGAAAATGTCAGCATAAACCTTTAATAAGAAGCACAGTCCCTGATTTGTTGCAACAACCATTAGTGAAGTATTCTGAAACAGTGCAGTTGACATTTAAGGCCCAGTCACAAGCAGGAAAGTAATTCTAAATCAGGAATTTGTAATACCGCTTTGTGAAGCCATTGTTTATGCTACTTTGCCTTTTTTCTTCCTCTCCATCTGCCTCTCCCCACCCTGTCATCCTTTTCTCTCATTGTCTGTCCAGATGTTCCCTTACTCTCTCCTGGCCATGGCGGTGCTGATGTACCTGCCAGCTCTGATCTGGCGCCAGCTCGTGATGCCCTCACTGGGCTCAGACCTGCTCTTCGTAATCGACGAACTAGATAAGTCATACAACCGCTCGATCCGACTGGCCCAGAGCATTCTCGATATGCGCCAGACCACTAAGAACCCGCTCACATTTCAGGCTGAGCTGCAGAGGTGAGAGACCAGTGACTGTCGTGGCATGAATATCCACTGCTA
>NW_019479811.1:0-930 GCF_002814215.2 Seriola lalandi dorsalis | reverse complement strand
CGTCAGCTTTCTTTAAAAAACATCCAATCTGTTCATCCAGGGGAGCGACACCAGCAGCCTCACTCTAATTGGTCAGTTCTCTGAGGTGGTGATCCAATTAGAGTTCACCTCCTGATTAAAGAGTTTCTATTTTCATCTGACTGCCTTCAGCATCTTTGCTCGGAGGCTCCAGCTGGGAGCGGGTTAAAGGTGCGACCTGACTCTCACCGTCGCCCGTCTCCATGCGCTCGGCGTTGCCGTACTTCTGCGTGTTCCTGGCGATGGTTCCCATGTTGGCCATGTGGTGACGCTCGGTGTGGGAGTGGGACGAGTCCGAAGAGTAGCCCGTCACGTCCGGGGGGGCCGAGTGGTTCTCTGGGAGGGGACAGATGGAGGGAGCAGAGGGAGAGGCAGACAGACAAACAGACGAACCGGTGGTGAATCATTGATCATGTTTATCACTGAGCTGTTCGTCGTTTCGCTGTCGCACGCTCTGATGCTGGTTCTGACTTTTACATTGGTTTGGGTCACACACAGGAACGTGTGAGGTTCAATAAAACACGATGCCTTTAAATACATGAAAGCACAGTTTATAAGAGGAAGTGTTGACATGAAACCAGCTTTTCAAAACACAATCTCATCATTCAACCGGTTCCTTCAAAATAAATCTACAGAAAGAAACAGCAGAGTATATCTTTTTATTACAGGGGGCTCGTCAATAACTATTAATATTCTAAACTCTAACAGAGAGCGTGCATAATTTAGGTTTTTATAGATGGATGATTAAAAAAAAGATCTGAGTTCGAGATCTTTGATTTCAGATCAAAATGTTCCTCTAATAAATCAGATTTATTGGGATCTGTCAATACGTTCATAAATGTCATAAATGTGTTCACACATGCACATCCTGCAGAGATGGGTGATGGGTAAAAGGGGGCTGGACCTACCGTC
>NW_019479810.1:0-930 GCF_002814215.2 Seriola lalandi dorsalis | reverse complement strand
CCCATTGTCCCGTTTACAGTAGGCTAAGTGATGACATGGTCCAGGGTAAAAGACTTAAATTGGATTATTCATCACCTGTCCAATAAAAAAAAAAAAGTGGTAAAATAGCGCCAGTATAAGAACGAGAATGTATTTATACTTAATACTAGTCTGAACGTGATTTCCTTAGGACATTATTCTGCCCAAATATACAATAATAGACTGGTCAACTGTCAAAATGTGTAATATCATAAAGTCAAGTAGTATCCAGTTCATTAACAGCAGAAATGTATAACTAGAATTACAGTTTGTTTTAAGAGTTTCAGAAGAAGCAAAAGGAAAAAAAAAAGATAATAAAATGAAAGGGATTGCATAACAGTAGCCAAAGGGCCCAGATGCCCCATTTTTTTCTGTAGCCATCATCAATCAAACATAAAAAATGAAGTAAATGTGTGTTCAGTGCTCTTGTTCTCCCAAAGTGTGTTTTATTAAATAAACCAGGGACAGTGGGTTGCATTACTTCCATTGCAGCACAGCTGATATATACTTTTGGACGCAAAGGAAAAATGAACAGAGATTGTTTTCTGTTTCAATAAAGTTAACTGTTGCTTTTCTGAGGAGATGCTGGGGAGCTATAATACCTGAGATTCTATATCCTTCATCACTTAAGGTCAGATGTGTTATTTTATTTAGTTTGTCATGAACCATTGCTTGACTTTCAATAATTTCTGAAAAATGCCACAAACTGAAACATAAGTAAGCGTCCAGATTCACTGGTCACCATAACAGTATGTAACTTCTGTCGCTAAGGGTCTCTCAATAAACACAATAACAAAGATGGTGTGGGGTGACATCGTGAAGTGGCTTGGCACCCTGAAAGTAGTTTTCTTCACCACCATTGTCGTCATTACCGTCACCTTCTCCCAGTTTGGTTTCCTTCAGATGTCTCAC
>NW_019479809.1:0-930 GCF_002814215.2 Seriola lalandi dorsalis | reverse complement strand
ATCTGAAGATATTTTGTTGATGCAGAAGAGCATCAACAAAACCTTTCGATGTCCTCCCGAGACCATCCTTGCTGTTTTTATGGATTTCGACTGATGCTTTGCTTTTAATTGACATTTCCCTGAAAGGAGGGAGTGGAGGTGGGTGGTGCTATTGAGGTGGAGAAAGTGTTACCTCCCCCCACGTGCATCACGCATTACCTAAATGACTCCTCATCTGTTTCATTTACGTATGTATTTGTTAATTAATATATTTGTTTATTTACGTATTTACTTATTCACTGGGGACGACAGAAGAGACACAAGCTCAGGTCATTTAATTCCATCTGAAGAAGCTGTAGCTGAACACTGACGACAAGAGATCAAACAGGACAACATTTGTGGATTTCCATTCATAAATAATAAATGAACAAGGGAAAAAAAAAGGTGACCCTCTATAGTAAAAGTCAAGATGTTCCCCAAGATGTCCCCTGCAGGGACTATGAATTTCTAATGATCTAATCTAATGGCAATCCATCCAATAGCTGTTGAAATATTTCCGTAAGGAACAAAGTGATGGACTGACTGACTTAAAGACTAATATTGCCATTCATAGTGCCATGTCGCCAGCATGACTATTAAAAATGACAGGCTCAGACAGGCTGAGGGAGTTGGAAATGAGAGACAGCCTAACACTCGATTTTGGTCTCTTCAGGGGATTTTGTGAACACCAGCATTTACTAGGTTGGAGGACTTCAACATAGACGGTGTAAGTGGTATTTTACAGCCATATGTGAGTTTGGCAGGTGTGATCTGAGGCCTGCCTGTGGCTTGTGGTCTGAATGAGATGAGGTTTGAAGGGTTTGTTACACGACACCCAGCAGAAATCTACTTTGTGACTACGCAAACTGGCTCACAGATACGGTGAGCCGTGTTGGCAGCAGCTCGTTGCAG
>NW_019479808.1:0-930 GCF_002814215.2 Seriola lalandi dorsalis | reverse complement strand
TTCTGCTCGGGAAAATTCCTCACCGGCTCAAGATATCAGGTTAATAAATCAGATTTATGAATGTTCATTATAATAAATATCGCTTCTTTTTTTAACAAGGAAGGGAAAAGGTAAAAAAAAAGAAAAAAAAGAATAAAAGTAAAGATTATGAGATGAGGGGGGGAATAAAAGACTTGTTCAAACTTGGCAGTGAGTGAGTAGAGCTTTGTTAATAACTGTCTGCAATCCCAGTTGGGTTGATGTGGGGGATTGTCTGACGTGTTGCTGTGAGAGAAGGCATGCAGGCGAGAAGCGAAAGGTGATTGGTTTTTATTGTTCTCCTAACAGCTGACATCTCGCCCAATTTTGTGTGTGAAATCCCCAATCTTTGGAGTTGTGCTTGTCTGTGTTCAGAGGCATCAAACTACACTAAAACGCCCCCGAGTAACGGTGTTGAGTTTTGTCCCAAGCCTGCAGTGTATACTGTAGCTGAGCGGGAAGAAACAAAGGAACATGTGTTTACTGATTTCCTTTTTCACGGTCATAAGTTGGCTGGAAACTTGACTTGTCCCCAAGCCTGTGAAGCCACAGGGCCACCGTATACACAGTCGGACATTGATTTCACAAATAAAAAAGCAATACATTGAGAAATTATTGTGATGTGGCAAGGTGAAAAACATTAATGCATGGCAATCTAACGAGACACTCCGTCATCAGAGTTATTATCAGTTTTTCCACACTGAGCTACCACGCTGTGGTAGACCACGACTGCAATTGTGCTGCTGAGGTCCCAGACCAGTCAATATGAGAGCCTAAAGTACAATAGAAAGCAAACATCAGTTCAATCATTCAATCTGTGGCAGAGAAAAACACAGAGTGAGGCTGTTATGTAGCAGCTGTCTAGGAGAACAAGGGGTAGCATCACTCTTATTGAACTCAGAGAACAATAAA
>NW_019479807.1:0-930 GCF_002814215.2 Seriola lalandi dorsalis | reverse complement strand
TGTGTGTGTGTGTGTGTGTGTGTGTGTGTGTGTGTGTGTGTGTGTGTGTGTGTGTGTGTGTGTGTGTTACCTCTTTGGGACCTTTCCCAGTATAAACGCTGATCTTGTTGGGACCGGTCGTCCTCATTGAGACCAAAGCTTGGCCCTAATGAGGCAGAACGTCATGTCTGAGTGTGTAAGGTCAGAGGAAAGCTGTGAAGTGAGGTTAGGGAAAGGTTATAGTCAGGCATGAATTGGTTAGGGTGAAGGCAAGGTAAGGGTAAGGGTTGGGCATCTAGTTGAGGTGTGTGTGTGTGTGTGTGTTTATGTCTGCTATGCTAATAGTGTATAATGAGTCATACAGCGTGGGTTGGTGTAGGCAGACGTAGGCTTCAGTAGGATTGTTTTGTGTGTGTTGCTGTGGGCCAGTGGAGGCTTCTGGAGGTTAGTTCAGGTCACGGGTTGGTGTGTTGGTACGTGTGGAGGAGGGATCGCCTCAGAGTCACTGCCAAGACCTTCAGGGAAGTTTCTCTGGCTTTGAATCCACAGTTTTAATTGCTGAGAGTCTTTGTGAATACCAAGGGACAGCACTAACTCACTCCCTTTCTTCTACTCTCTCATCCCATCTCTCTCTCTCTCTCTCCTTCTTTTCATGTCCCCCTTTCCTTTCTTGCCCTATCAAAGAGTCTGGGTGTGTTTACATCCTGAACTTGGTGGTGACAGGTGGGTGGTGCAGTGAGCACCACTCTGAAGTCATTATGACAGTAGATTGGAGGAGACTCACATTTCCAGGCAACCTTTTATGGCGTTGAATGAATTGTTCTTTTGCCTCATCAGCAAGCAGTCCACTCATCTAAGTCCTTACAGCAGTGCACTTCTTGTGTGCAGTTCTCTCTTTAACCAAAGAGAAAAGCTTGTGTAATTTAGTGCAGTGGTGCATGTAGCTGCTGA
>NW_019479806.1:0-931 GCF_002814215.2 Seriola lalandi dorsalis | reverse complement strand
TGTAGATGATAACAAGGGTCATGACCAAAAATGCACCATGGATTTCTTGGAAAGTAAAATAAGTGGATTTCTTTTTTACTTAAGAATTGCAATTGAAAACATTCCCATTTTAAAGCAGCATGGACTATATGACATTTCATGTAATCCTTACACTAACGAAATCATCAAAACACCTGCTGCTCTCAGTGGCAAGTACTTTCACTCAAGTACTGTACTTAAGTACAGTTTGAGGTAGGTGACATTAATTTAACAGATATAGTAAGTAGCTTCTTTTCAGATTAAGGTAAAAAAAACAAGAAAAAAAAACACGACTTTACATTGTAAAATACAACACTTTGTTAATTCAACCGGTTCAACCAATTCGACCAATTCAACCAGACCCTTTTCCTTTGTCCCGTAGCTCCATACAAATAAATCCCATGTCCCTTTGACACATTTCAAATGTCCATGAGTTGAGACATTTCCCGGTAAAATTCTCAGATGGTTTCATTTAAATAACTGTTTGGTGCTGAAAGGAGGCCTGTTATTTCACAAAAACATTAGAGAAAAGTCTAAAATTGCAAACAATTACAAATTTATGTAGCAGAACTTTGTATTTTCTTCTTTCTTACCACATTAATCATCTCAAGACTACCAGATTTGTCTTGCGACCCTGTGGAGGGAGCCGAGCCTTTGGAAACCACTAGACTCGACCAGCTACAACTGTGAAATTGCTGCTTACACATTTCTGCATTAGTACTCGCAATGATGATGTCATTCCTAAAAATATATCACAGACAGGGAATATTTTTCTATGGAAATACTTTGATACTTTAGTACATTTTGCTGATTAACTTTTTATTAAAGACACCCTCCGATGAAAATCAAGTGTTTAACCTTGTTAAAAGTCAACACAATGACTGCATATTTCCACCTTGGAACTGCAGTGAAC
>NW_019479805.1:0-931 GCF_002814215.2 Seriola lalandi dorsalis | reverse complement strand
TTTGGTTTGTGTTTGTGTGTTGTGCAAAAATATGTTAGCAATGTGTGTGTTATATTTGGATGAAGCCAAGCTAATCGTTTCCAGTCTTTATGCTAAGCTAAGATGACCAGCTGTAGCTACATACTGACTGCTGTATCAGTCTTCTCGTTTAAATCTTGGCAAGAGACGAAATAAGAGCATTTTCCAAAAAGTTCAAACTAGGACTTTATAACAAAGCATAAAACATTGTACAAGAATTGTTCCGTTGATCAGTATTTTTTATGTTTTTGGTATAAAATGTCCTACAGCGCCTCCCAGACCTCAGAGTCTCAAACTGAGGAGATAAAGAATGAAAACTGCTGTTGTCCTGACAGAACACAGCTCACTCATTTGTAGATAAAAATGATGGTGTGTTTTGGGAAAATAAACAAAGAATACAAAAATGTATGTGAGTACATGCATGTATTGTCTAAAGTAGGCCAGCCATGTGATGTGAGACATGTAAAACAGAGCTGGTACAGTAATACTGTGCTGGTGCTGGTGTGTGTGTGTATGTGAGTGAACTGGTCTGAAGCTCAGGTCACACACACTAACAACACACTGTTGAATTAACACCATTTCATTTTAAGCAAGTAACTGAGGCTTTGCAAACAGAATCCAAAGTTTTTTTCTATAGTGTTTTAAAAGCTCTGTCATTCAAATGACTGGATGTGAATAAAAATGCACTTTACAAACATAAAAGAGCCTCAAGCAGTGATGATTCACCTCACGTAACTGCAACATGTAAAATTAAATACATATGGTTGTCTTTATCTAAACATTTTCAAACAGCCGTAAAATCGACTAGTTAAGGAGTTGATTAAAGACAGCAGACACTGCTGATTGTTACATGGTGTGTGTGTGTGTGTGTGTGTGTGTGTGTGTGTGTGTGTGTGTGTGTGTGTGTGTGTGT
>NW_019479804.1:0-1006 GCF_002814215.2 Seriola lalandi dorsalis | reverse complement strand
AGCCAGGAATCTGAGCATTTAGTGACCAATATTAGCTGGAGCCAAAACAGGACTTAACTTTTGAAAGTTTGTTTGAAAAAAAAAAAAAAAAAAAAAAAATTCCACCCCATCTGACACTTTAATTTGCTTTAGAACTTGTTGTAAAATCGTTCCCGACCCGGGGAGGAAATCTTGACATTAACATTAATTCATACTCTCTGCTTTATCTTTGTTCCCTCCACTGTATATTAAACTTGTGCATCATCTCTCCTCTATTATAGGGAGCTCGTGGATTCCCAGGAACTCCTGGTCTGCCCGGCATCAAGGGACACAGAGTGAGTGTGTTTGTTTGTTGAAGATTTCCAGGAAAATTAGGTTTGGTTATTGTTTGTGCTCTTATTATTGGTTTCCTAACTATGCACTCTCTCTCTCTGCAATGTTTTAGGGTTATCCAGGTCTTGATGGAGCAAAGGGAGAGACTGGAGCTGTTGGTTCTAAGGTAAGATTTGTTTATGTGTGTACCAACTCTTTTGCGGTCCGTTAGTTCGTCTGTGTTGATGTCGGCCCTACTAAAATGGATAAAACCTAGTATTAAAAAAGGCAACAACAGCTCAAATAACATTTGCTCGGCCTATAAGATGATTTTTCATTGACATTAGACTACATAGCCCCAGAAATAGATGTTGCCAAGGTAACAACTAATGGGGTTTCAACCAAACCGTAGACAGTTTTAGTTAAGTTTGCCTTGCCATACTAACAGCTAAATCTTCCCTCTCTTTAGGGTGAGTCTGGCGCTCCCGGAGAGAACGGCGCTCCTGGACCAATGGTATGAATTTCTGGACATCACAACAATCAAACATCAACAAGAGAAAATATGTACAATCCCAGTTTTAATTAGAATAGTAATCTGATTATGACGGTTTCTTTTCCACTCTCTCTCGTCTACATAGGGACCTCGTGGTTTGCCCGGTGAGAGAGGTCGTCCTGGACCCAGTGGAGCTGCTGTGAGTGTCTTTTTTTTTCACCT
>NW_019479802.1:0-931 GCF_002814215.2 Seriola lalandi dorsalis | reverse complement strand
TAAAAGTGACTAAAACACACTGAATGTTGCTTTCTCTTAACCATGATCTTTGTCCGATTTTAAGCAGCTCATATTTTGCCCAAATCTTACCAAACCAAAAGAATTATAGAGTTATGGTTTGGTTAGTGTGTGTTCTTATGGAAGCCGATGGAAAGTGACGTATACTGTGCTGGAGTTTGGAGAACTCGTTGCCTTTTTACAACATGCATCTTGTAAAAAGCTGTTTACGTGATGTTTAAGGCATCACTTTACTGTTACCTGGCTGCTGCAGTGCACTCTGACGCCCAGAGCTGCTGTCTGCTCTCTGACAGTGAGCCTTGTGTTTTGATGGATGCTCCGGGGGCCAGAGGGCCCCGCAGCAGCATCTGGAGACTGAATGAAAGGACCGACGCTGGTCACTCGTCCCTGCTTTGTTCGGCTCTCTGTCTAGGACAAAGGAAGGAGGAAGAAAAGTGTGATCAGCGCACGCACGCACGCCCGCGCACACACATGCACACACATACACACACACACCTTCCATTCAGCTCTCACACACCTCACGGTCATGAGGCGCTCACAGTTGTCTGGTTGGATTCAGCTTTCAGAGCAGTGACTAAAACGTTGTTATGGTTCGGATCATTGAGATCATTGAGACTTGGGGTTCCCCCAGAGAGGAGCAGGGGCCTCCAGGGGTCCCAGAGAGTCCGTGTGGTTCAGGAGTGTGGTTAAAAATACTCAAGTATGCCTCTGAGTTTCTTTGTTATTACTCAGGGTCCAATGAGAAATTATAAATAATAGATACATCAACACCATTAGGGCTGAAATGGTTGGTCCATTGATCAATTAAAAAGTTGAGCACCAACTCTTTTCATAATTAATTTATTGTTTAATCATTTATCAAACAAAAAAACAAAAATTTGCTGCTTTTTTTCTGTTTTATTTGATTGTAAAT